>NW_025538712.1:0-17279 GCF_020615455.1 Coregonus clupeaformis | reverse complement strand
GTGTTACGGTCCGGCACTGTTGGTCCTGTTCCTGCTGGTTTTCCTTTCCCTTTTTCCCTGTGTGTGTTGTTTGTGTCTGTCTCCCCCTGCTGTGCAGTCCAGTCAGAGGATCTAGGTCAGGGGCGTGGCCATTCTCTCACAAGATCAGTTACATCCAGCTGCAGCTTATTGTCAACAATCAACCAGCAGTTATCTACCCGGGCTGGACACCTCTCCAGCCCAGTTCGTTCCTACACTACCTGTGGTAGCCCCGTACAGACAATCTCCAGTTTAGTTGTACTCTCTCTCAAGTATTATAGTTGTTTCTGCCACGTTTGTAACCTGTCTCTCCTTCGATTAGATCTCGTCTGTTCCTGCTGCCTGCCTGCCTGCCATTCCCACGCGCAACCTGCGTCTGTTGTCTGATATCCTCGTCATCCAGCCCTCAGGACTCCTGGCTCTCCCACCCTACTCAGCTCCTACCCCGGCCTGAAGCTACTCCACCCTGTACTGCTTCTCTCTACCATAACACGCTGGAATAAACTACATCATAATTCACCCTCTTTGTCCGCGTGTCCGTCTCTGCACCTGAGTCCCCCACCCAAGCCTAATAGAACGAACTGGCCAAACATGGACTCAGCAGAGATGCCACGTGAAACAACGGGTGATGGCATACAACGCGCCCTCCATTCACGGAATGCTATTGGGACAACACGACCAACTCATCCGGACTCTATTGGATAACAACCAGCAGTTGTTGGATCAAGTATCTCATCTCTCCTCTCAGGTAGCTAACCTGGTAACACTCACTACCCTTCCTCCTCTGTTTCTCCCTCCGCCTGTTCCTCCTACAGTGGCTCCAGGTTCGGCTTCCGCTCCTGCCCTTCGGGGAACCCCCTACAACCTCACCCTCGAACCTTTCACCGGGGACCTGAACAAATGCCGTGGTTTCCTGCTTCAGTGCCGCTTGGTGTTCCAACAGAAGCCCTGTCTTTCTCCACGGAATCCTCAAAGGTACATTACGTATCTGGGGTTAATGAGGGCAAAGCTTTGATTTGGGCTGAGCGGCTTGTTCTACTCAGCAGATTGCCAGCCTGTCGTTTGACGATTTTTCCTCTCAATTGAAAGTTGTGTTTGATCACCCGGACCATGCCGGGACCGCACAAAGAGACTATTAAAGCTACGACAGGGGCACGGGTAGCGCATGGAATACGCCATTGACTTTTGAACCTTGGCAAGCGATTCGCAAGTGGAATGACGAAGCTCTTCAGGGAGCGTTTGTTAACGGTCTAAGTGATCCGATTAAGAATGAACTAGCTGTTCGTGATGAGCCTCTAACCTTCATGTTCTGTTTCCACTCTGCCACGAATAGACAACAGGCTACGGGAGAGGAGACAGGAGAGGGGCGGTCGGGTCCACACCGACAGGGCGGGGCCCCTCGCTTTCGGCAGCCCGAGCTACACCACCACTCGGACACCGCCCCACACCTCAGCGGATCCCTCCACGGAACTAGACGAGCCCATGCAGCTGGGCCGTGCTCGTCTGTCCCCTGCCGAAAAGGAACGGCGCATGACGGGCTGGTGAGTGCATGTACTGTGGGGACCGCACTCATTTCCTGGTTAACTGTCCGGTTCGCCCAAAAGACCAAGCTCGTGCGAGGTAAAGTGGGGCGTACTTGCGAGTGCTAACACCTGACTCAATGCCCACAGCACCCGTCTAGTTATCCCAGCTACAGTCCAGTTCAGGAATCTATCTCTCTCCCACTAGCTGCTCTAATCGACTCTGGTGCTGAGGATAGTTTCTTGACGTCAACCTGGTCACTCAGGCTGAGATCCCTGTTGGCCCCTGCCCTAAAGCCTATAACAGTAACCGCTATTGACGGCCATCAGTTTGCCAACATCACCCACCAAACTGTCCCCGTTTCTCTCTATGCTGTCCGGCAATCACAAAAACCATCCAGTTTAAAGTAGTCTCCTCCTCGGCCTCCCTTATCCTCGGTTTCCCTTGGCTTAGCCTTCACAACCCCCCATATTGACTGGCAAAACCACAAGATACACAGTTGGAGCACTCACTGCCATTCTGTTTGCCTTGGGTCGGCTATTCCGCCCTCGGTCGGCTCCCCTGCTTCCCCTGTCAAAACCCCAGACCTCTCTTCAGTCCCTGAGGAGTACCTGGACCTGGCCGAGGTATTCAGTAAGTCCAAGGCACTTTCATTACCACCTCATAGGCCATACGATTGCGCGTATTGAGTTACTGCCTGGAGCCCCTTTGCCGTCCAGTCGGCTTTTCAATCTGTCCCGTCCTGAGAGAGAAGCTAGGGAAACCTACATGGCGACTCCCTAACCTCTGGCATCATTCGTCCCTCATCTTCCGCTGTTGGAGCTGGGTTCTTTTTGTAGAGAAGAAGGACAAAGACATTACGCCCCTGCATTGACTACAGAGGACTAAATAACATCACAGTCAGAAATACATACCCCCTGCCTCTCATCAACTCAGCATTTGAACCCCTTCATGGTGCCACTGTGTTTACCAAACTCGACCTACGTAACGCTTACCACCTCGTTAGGATCAGGCGGGGAGATGAATGGAAAACTGGGTTCAATACCCCTCTCGGACACTTTGAATACCTAGTCATGCCATTCGGTCTCACTAACGCCCCAGCAGTGTTTCAGTCCATGGTTAACGATGTGTTGAGGGATTTTCTACACCGTTTTGTGTTTGTCTATTTGGATGACATTCTAATATTCTCTAAGTCACAGGATGAACACGTCCCCCCGTCCGTCTGGTTCTCCAACGCCTCATGGAAAACAAACTGTATGTGAAAGCAGAAAAATGTGAGTTCCACTGGCAGTCCGTCCCCTTTTTGGGCTTTATTATCGAGCGGGGACAAGTGTCACCAGACCCTGACAGATCAGAGCGGTTGTGGAGTGGCCCACACCCACGTCTCGGAAGCAGCTACAACGCTTCCTGGGCTTCGCCAACTTCTACCGCCGCTTCATCAGGGGGTTTCAGCCGAGTGGTTGCCCCTGACCAAGCTCACCTCCCTAAGGTGCCATTCCTGTGGACGCCTGAGGCCGAGTCAGCCGTGAGTACATTGAAGGAACTGTTCACCACCTCACCTGTTCTTATTCATCCAGACACTAGTTTGCAGTTTATTGTGGAAGTGGACGCCTCTGATTCGGGGGGTGGGGGCTGTCCTGTCACAACGTTCCCCACGGACCAGAAGCTCCATCCTGTGGCCTTTTTCTCCAGGAGATTGACCCCTGCTGAGAAGAACTACGACGTGGGTAACCGGGAGTTGCTTGCTGTCAAGTTGGCGTTGGAGGAGTGGAGGCACTGGCTAGACGGAGCAGACGCAACCCTTCATAGTCTGGACAGACCACAAGAACCTGGCTTACATCCAGTCGTCCAAGAGGCTGAACTCCCGTCAGGGGCCAGATGGGCTCTGTTCTTCAGCAGGTTCAAGTTTATTTTAACATATCGTCCCTGGCACACGTAATGTCAAGCCTGATGCTCTCTCTCGCCAGTTTACAGACAATGAAGACTCCAGCAATCCTGAATCTGTTCTGCCCGCTTCCTGTTTGGTGGCGGTTCACTGGGAAATCGAGTCCCTCGTCCGATCGGCACAAGAGTTGGAACCTGGACCGGCCGATGGCCCCCCGACCTTCGCTATGTTCCCGCAGCGTCGGCCGCAAGTGCTCAACTGGATCCACACCTCGCTTCTCCTGCCACCCTGGTGTGAACCGTACACTGTCGCTACTGAAGAGGCACTTTTTGGTGGCCATCCGCCGAGGCTGACGTCCCGGGAGTACGTGGCGGCCTGTTCCATCTGTGCCCAAAATAAGGCTTCCCACAGGGCTCCTTCGGGCCTGCTGCGGCCTCTCCCAGTCCCGAGTCGTCCTTGGTCTCACGTGGGCTTGGACTCGTCACTGGACTTCCTATGTCTGAGGGTAATGACACCATACTCACCATCGTGGACAGATTCTCTAAATCTGCCCATTTTGTTGCATTACCAAAATTACCATCTGCCAGTGAGACAGCCGACCTCTTTGTCCACATGTATTCCGTCCCCATGGAATACCTGTGGACATAGTGTCCGATAGAGGCCCACAGTTCATTTCTCGGGTATGGAAGGAGTTTTGTTCGGCTCTGGTGCCACTGTCAGTCTCTCATCAGGTTTCATCCCCAGTCCAATGGCCAGACTGAGAGGACCAATCAGGACCTGGAGGCTGCTCTACGCTGTGTGACATCCCAGAACCCGTCCACCTGGGCCAAACATCTCCGTGGGTCGAATATGCCCACACATTCCCTCACCTCATCTGCCACCGGCCTCTCACCATTTGAGGCGGCTTTGGGGTACCAACCGCCATTGTTCCCGTCTCAGGAAAGGGAGTTAGCCGTCCCGTCAGTTCAGGATAACCCCTTCGTCGCTGCCGCAAGGTGTGGGTGGACACCCGTGAGGCTCTTCTACGGACAGCAGAGCGTAACAAGAGGGTGGCGGACAGGCACAGGGTAGTCGCTCCCCAGTTCCAGCCTGGTCAGCGAGTCTGGCTCTCCTCCAGCAACATCCCCCTGCGCACTGACTCCCGTAAGCTGTCGCCCCGGTATTTGGGTCCTTTCGAGATCGACTCCATCATCAACCCTTCGGCTGTTCGGTTGAAGCTTCCCCAGGCCATGAGAGTCCATCCTACATTTCACGTGTCCCAGCCGAAGCTGGTCTCCTCCAGCCCTTTGTGTCCCGCCTGTGGATCCCCTCCGCCACCGCGTGTTTTCGGACGACCATCCAGCCTACACGAGTGCGGAGACTGCTGGACGTCCGTGAGACGTGGTAGAGGGTTTCAGTACCTGGTGGACTGGGAGGGATACGGGTCCCGAGGGAGGGTCCTGGATTCCCCGGACGATTTATACTGGATCCGCAGCTGGTGGCTGATTTCCGATAGGGACCACCCTGACAAGCCGGGTGGCGTCGCCGGGTGGCGCCCGTTGAGGGGGTACTGTTACGGTCCGGCACTGTTGGTCCTGTTCCTGCTGGTTTTCCTTTCCCTTTTTCCCTGTGTGTGTTGTTTGTGTCTGTCTCCCCCCTGCTGTGCAGTCCAGTCAGAGGATCTAGGTCAGGGGGCGTGGCCATTCTCTCACAAGATCAGTTACATCCAGCTGCAGCTTATTGTCAACAATCAACCAGCAGTTATCTGCCGGGCTGGACACCTCTCCAGCGCCAGTTCGTCCTACACTACCTGTGGTAACTTGGCCCCGTACAGAAATCTCAGTTTAGTTGTACTCTCTCAGTATTATAGTTGTTTCTGCCACGTTTGTAACCTGTCTCTCCTTCGATTAGATCTCGTCTGTTCCTGCTGCCTGCCTGCCTGCCATTCCCACGCCGCAACCTGCTCTGTTGTCTGATATCCTCGTCATCCAGCCCTCAGGACTCCTGGCTCTCCACCCTACTCAGCTCCTACCCCGGCCTGAAGCTACTCCACCCTGTACTGCTTCTCTCTACCATAACACGCTGAATAAACTACATCATAATTCACCCTCTTTGTCCGCGTGTCCGTCTCTGCACCTGAGTCCCCCACCCAAGCCTAATAACTTGCTGGCCAATGAATTAACATAACTAAGGTTGAAATGGCTTTCGTTAGCTGCTTGCTGCTCTCCGTAAATACAGGTGTCAATTACCATGCAGGGGAAGTATGTTAAAGCAAAATATAACCGCAGAAGAACTGTGTTTAGCGAAATCATGTGGCGTAGTCGTGCTTCAATACGTTATCCGGAGCCCAAGTAAAGTATGTCGACCGCATTTTGTTACAGAACTGTGTGTAGAGAAATCAAACTGCCCGATGTGGTGTAGTCAAACCCTGTGGTCAGGCATCCCAATTAATTTTTTTGCTGCTCTTTGTAAATCAAAGTGAGCGACAGTGTATTGAGATATGTCTCTGTGTTCTGTGTTCTGTGTTCTGTGTTCTGTGTTCTGTGTTCTGTGTTCCGTGTTCTGTGTTCTGCCCTCCTCAGCTCCTGGGATGTATACCCGAGGATGATCTTGCTAGTTTACGGCAATTTGCATCCGCCATCATGTTGGCGTGAGTTATGTAACCTGTTCCTGCAATATGCTGATTCAAACGTCTCCTGTTCCCAGTGTCTCTGCTTAATTGCTTCTGCAAAGCCTTTTATCAGCCCCCCTCTGCCTTTGTGTGAAATCACTCTAGATAATCATGACATGTTTTTTCAGAGCACTCAGATCAGTGAGTGGTCCTACTGTAGGTGTGTTTGTATTAAATGGGTTGTGGTGGGTGGTGGTGGTGTGATGCAGGTTCGGAGGCTGAGGTTGTAAAACGACAATAATATACTCCCTGTGTCTACTTCCTAGTTCTGTAAACAACTTCATGCCGTATGCATCTTCATGGGTTCCTTCTTGAGAAATGATGTTCAGAAATAACTTGTGTACTTCTTCATGAAATACAGTATGTGAGGAATTGAGTAAGTATGGCTTGATGTAATCAAGTTAGTATGACTAATGTAATCAAGTTAGTATGACAATGTAATCAAGTTAGTATGACAATGGAACCAAGTTAGTATGACAATGTAATCGGTTAGTATGACTTAATGTAATCAAGTTAGTATTACTTCTGTTCATGTTTAGTTACCACTACTCAGTTCATTTAGTGACTTAGATGGTTACATTCTGCAGTGTAATTCTTCATGAAATATATCACTGTCTCTTAATTTGAATTAATAGTACCTCGGGTGACGTTTTCTCTCCTTCCATCTGTTTTGCCACAACTCGCTCAGTTTAAACTTTCAACACTGACAGAAGCGCTCTCCAAATGTCCTTTGAAGTTTCTCAACCTAAATGACTCAGGCATTTGACTTTGATAAGCACTCGAGGGGGAGACACGTGATTGCTGCTATTGCTAATGTATTTGCGGATGTGTTTGTTGACGTATTGAGGTATTAAGCTGTTTATTTAATGTCGGGTGAAACGGAGTACACAACTCTATGGAGATATTACATTCTCCTGGTGGCCTTCAATCTCTCTGGAAGTTAATTCAAAACAAACAAAATAAAACTTCATACATTGTTTGGAGTACCACTTTCTAATTTCCTACATGAAAGCGAGGCTTGATTGTTTTTAATTGAACAAACGTTTTTCATTTAGCAAAACCAATAACCTATTTCCACATCTGAAGGTACAGGATCGTCCTTTTTATTGCTAGAGAAATAACTAATGCCAGAGCTCGGAGTTGAGTTGACATTTAATCTACTTGCACGGCAACAACAACAGCAGCTGTGAACATCGTGCCAGTGTGGGAATGGGAGAGAGAGAGAGGGATGGGGGGCTGAGGGAGAGGAGAGAGGAGAGGGCTGAGGTGGGGAGGGATGGGGGGTTATCTGGACCCTCGCTGTGAGTACAGACGACACTGCAGAGAGCTGGGCAGAGGCTAGGGAAATGGGGGTGGAAGGGAATGAGGGGGTGAGGGGGGTGGATTATTAATTCATCAGAGAGACAGAGAGAGAGAGAGAGAGAGAGAGAGAGAGAGAGAGAGAGAGAGAGAGAGAGAGAGAGAGCAGTTTTCCAGGCGCCTGCTTTCCAGCCATTCATTTTCTCGCATGACATCCCATCCCATCCTCCCATGCCTTTGTGAGGCAAACCCTCCACCGGGAGGACAGAGGATTGAAAACACCAAGCACTCTGCAGCCAAGCTTGTCATCAAGGTCTTCCAATGCTGCTTTTCAATGAATGCAGACATAAAAAAGAAACGTTCTCTGTTTGTGGTTGCTGTCTCTGTTGTTATTTTTTGGGGCTGGCGGTGGCACCACACCACACACATATAGTATTGACGTCACCAAGTAGCAGTTTCTGGCCAGACAGACAGTTCTGGAGCCAAGTCCCCGAACAGCTGGTAGTTTCCAATTCTCAAATGCTATGCCTTTTGAATGTGTCCTCTACCACCAAGGTAAGGATGATGCATGCTGGTATATATTTAAGAGTCCCACAGAGATAGAGATAGCACTTGCAAGTGTGTTTAACGTAAAGACAGCACATTGAGTACCACAATATGAGTCCTAATACCCATAAAACCTAGCGATAAAACCCAGAAATGGTTCCAATAGTTTTTTCACCATTAATTTTTGCGTCGGGGATTTTAGAACTACTTTATATAAGGTCTGTGTTTCGTGTAGGCTTACCCTGGCGTGACGTTTTGATAACCGCACAAATCTCTCTCGGACAAGGTAACTTTTATCAATATATTCACCTGCAATTACCCCCCCAAAAAAACCAAATGCTAATGAGGCTACCATACAGAACTACACATCTCGTCGCAAGCGTTGACATCATCCCTCAAGGCACATTTTCAATGCAAACTCATCGACAAAAGTAGCAAAGTAACCTAGCAAGTAGATATTATAGTCTTTTTAGGTTTATAGTGTAAATAATTGATATTGTGTATTTCTCGTGTATTCTTGTTTAGCATTTTTCAAATTACCTAGCTAGCTACCTTAGCATTTTTCAAATTACCTAGCTAGCTACCGTAGCATTTTTTAATTACTCAAATGTTTTGAATTACCCTCTGGCCTTTGTAGCTAACCTTAGGTCTCTCCGTCAATCGGAAGCAAGGATGGTTCTGTGCTACGTACCGGATTGTAACCACTACTCCGATAAGCACACGTGCATTTTAATCGTTTTCCGACCTCTGTAAGCGAGAACCGTCGCCGGAGTTGTTTTGGTTAGGTCAAAGATCTGTGGTTAGCTAGGTGCTTATGAAAATTGTCTAGATACCCACCGAATGTAGTTGCGTGTACAACGCACGTTACCTTCCTTACAAGTAAAAAGAAAACCAGCATAGGCTAGCATAACTACCTCAACTAGCCGGTGCCCCCGCACATTGACAATGCAACGGTACCCCCCTGTATATATAGCCTCCCTACTGTCACTTTATTTTACTGTATATATAGCCTCCCTACTGTCACTTTATTTTACTTCTGCTCTTTTTTTCTCAACACTTTTTTGTTGTTGTTTTATTCTTACTTTTTTGTTTAAAATAAATGCACTGTTGGTTAAGGGCTGTAAGTAAGCATTTCACTGTAATGTCTGCACCTGTTGTATTCGGCGCATGTGACCAATAAAATTTGATTTGATTTGATTTGATTTGATAATGACTGTTGTAACCTTTTTATTGACAAGTCTTTAGTGAGATAGCCAGCTACCTTTTCACGGGGTGACATGCTAACTAGCGTTAGCCCCCCAGGGAAGGGATATTTAGCTAGCTAGTTAACTCACCGTTCATGTAGTCAGACTTGCTAGCTAGCGTTGGCCCATCAGGGAAGGGAGGCATTTAGCAAGTTAACTTTAACCTCACCGTTTGTGTAGTCAGACTTGCTAGCTAATGTTAGGCCAGACTTCATGGCAAGGATGGTTAGCTAGCATGTCACCACTTAGAAAAAGTCTGTCTACACGAACGGTGAGCTAATGTTAACTAGCTAGCTAGCTAAATATGGGCGGGTAGGACTTTTTCCCCGTACAAAACACAGAAACGGTTTTGTTCTACGAGTGCATCTGTTGTACATGACTAATCAAATGAAATGTCAGCACGGATGGAAATTATGCTAACCCAAGGCTAGTACTTTTCAGACTGGGCTAGTAGACAATGTGCCAAACTAGCCTGACACAGTAGTGACATTTTGCCTTTACAAACATCGCATGCCACAGATTTAGGACCTGAATGTAGAAATTGTGGTCTGCTGGCCAGTGCCCAAAATCCTTATGTTATGTCCCTGCATGTCAGTCCATTTCAGACTATTTTAGATGTGCAGATAAACCAAAGCCCAGTCTACTTTACTGTTACTATAGTCAAGTCTGTGGGTTACGGTATTTTAATATAGATGTTACCATTTTAGTAATCAATTTAGCAAGCTAGTAAAAGTACTTTTTTGGTCTTTCAGATGGGCGGACCGGAAACCCAGTGCCAACACTTGGGTCTTGATATTATGTTTTTATGGTGTAATGATGTCATGTCATAGTATCGTGGGGAACAGGTTAGAGTTACTAGATAAGTGGTTAGGAGACAGAAAGTCTACATTCCATTATGTCAAGGTAGATTAGTGATGTTTAGGATAGCATGAGTGATGGG
Organism: Coregonus clupeaformis; assembly: GCF_020615455.1. NCBI lineage: Eukaryota > Metazoa > Chordata > Actinopteri > Salmoniformes > Salmonidae > Coregonus > Coregonus clupeaformis. The sequence continues at coordinate 7,176 of NW_025538712.1, read as the reverse complement.
CAGGACAGTGACTTTGGGGTAAAGAGTGATGAACATCAAAGACAGGGAGTGCCCATGGAGAGGGTAATAGAAGGTATATAAGGTAGAGTGTTTCCTTTGTTCAAGTTAGTTCAACTGACGAAGGGCAAGGCCATGTCCGTTTGTTAGATGAACCCACGAGCTCGTGATACAATAAATACTTGGTATAAAATATCTTGGCCAGGTCGCAGTTGTAAATGAGAACTTGTTCTCAACTGGCTTACCTGGTTAAATAAAGGTTAAAAATAAATAAATAAATAATTTATCCACAGAATGTCTAAGTAAATTCTTGCATCTTGAACTTCTCAATACCAGAAACTCATCATAACAGTTCTGTAGCTGCCATTGTCCGGTGGGGAAGAGAAATGGCCCTGTATTTACCAGAGAAAGTAGCTCATCCACCATGGCAGAAGAGGAAGATCCAGACTGTTCATCTGGATACAAGAACAAACCATGAGACATGAGGATTGGGTGTTGAGAAGCAGTGCATGATCAACACCACCCTCAGCAAGGAGATCTGCTGGAAGTGATCAACACCACCCTCAGCCAGGAGATCTGCTGGAAGTGATCAACACCACCCTCAGCCAGGAGATCTGCTGGAAGTGATCAACACCACCCTCAGCCAGGGGATCTGCTGGAAGTGATCAACCCCACCCTCAGCAAGGAGATCTGCTGGAAGTGATCAACACCACCCTCAGCCAGGAGATCTGCTGGAAGTGATCAACACCACCCTCAGCCAGGAGATCTGCTGGAAGTGTCAACACCACCCTCAGCAAGGAGATCTGCTGGAAGTGATCAACACCACCCTCAGCCAGGAGATCTGCTGGAAGTGATCAACACCACCCTCAGCAAGGAGATCTGCTGGAAGTGATCAACACCACCCTCAGCCAGGAGATCTGCTGGAAGTGATCAACACCACCCTCAGCAAGGAGATCTGCTGGAAGTGATCAACCCCACCCTCAGCCAGGAGATCTGCTGGAAGTGATCAACACCACCCTCAGCCAGGAGATCTGCTGGAAGTGATCAACACCACCCTCAGCCAGGAGATCTGCTGGAAGTGATCAACACCACCCTCGGCCAGGAGATCTGCTGGAAGTGATCAACACCACCCTCAGCCAGGAGATCTGCTGGAAGTGATCAACACCACCCTCAGCCAGGAGATCTGCTGGAAGTGATCAACACCACCCTCAGCAAGGAGATCTGCTGGAAGTGATCTACACCACCCTCAGCCAGGAGATCTGCTGGAAGTGATCAACACCACCCTCAGCAAGGAGATCTGCTGGAAGTGATCAACACCACCCTCAGCCAGGAGATCTGCTGGAAGTGATCAACACCACCCTCAGCAAGGAGATCTGCTGGAAGTGATCAACCCCACCCTCAGCCAGGAGATCTGCTGGAAGTGATCAACACCACCCTCAGCCAGGAGATCTGCTGGAAGTGATCAACACCACCCTCAGCCAGGAGATCTGCTGGAAGTGATCAACACCACCCTCAGCCAGGAGATCTGCTGGAAGTGATCAACACCACCCTCAGCAAGGAGATCTGCTGGAAGTGATCAACCCCACCCTCAGCCAGGAGATCTGCTGGAAGTGATCAACACCACCCTCAGCCAGGAGATCTGCTGGAAGTGATCAACACCACCCTCAGCCAGGAGATCTGCTGGAAGTGATCAACCCCACCCTCAGCCAGGAGATCTGCTGGAAGTGATCAACACCACCCTCAGCAAGGAGATCTGCTGGAAGTGATCAACACCACCCTCAGCCATGAGATCTGCTGGAAGTGATCAACACCACCCTCAGCAAGGAGATCTGCTGGAAGTGATCAACACCACCCTCAGCCAGGAGATCTGCTGGAAGTGATCAACACCACCCTCAGCAAGGAGATCTGCTGGAAGTGATCAACCCCACCCTCAGCCAGGAGATCTGCTGGAAGTGATCAACCCCACCCTCAGCCAGGAGATCTGCTGGAAGTGATATACTCTCTCACTCTGGAGGTAAGACATCATTTAAACATCACAGATAAACACATTTAATTAAATGTAAATATATATATATATATATATATACAGTATATATAACACATAATAAATAATTTGAATATCATAGATATAAATTCCCACTGTGCCATGATAAAGTTTAGTTGGCTGCTTTGAGCAAAACTTGTCTGTAATATAACCTATTCTGGGAGTGTGTGTGTATGAACTACAGTGCCTTGCAAAAGTATTCATCCCTGTCACGTCTCCTCCCGGTGCTCCCCTCCGACGCTCTGATTTGCCCGTCTACTGAGCCAGCGGTCTGAGCGCACCACCTCGACAACACCGGAGTGGAAACCCAACGCACCCTAACCACCTCCGGCGCACCTGCACCTCATCACTACCCCTATTTAGCCCTGGACTGTTCTGTAGGATGTTGTGTGTGATTGTTTTGCTTCGTGTCATGTATTCTATCTTTGTTAATTATCTTTGTCATTGTTTGAGTGAACCTTGACCTTTGTTAATTCCTGTGTCTGGGCTATCCCTCGCCCTATTGGAGCGCTTTGACGGTAAAACTACTTCCTGCTACAGGTTTCACTTTACCTGGCGCGTCAGCCTGGGGCGTATCCATCTGACCAAGCCAGGATAGCGCTGGTGATTTCGCTACTTAAGCGGAAGGCGCTGGATTGGGCCACGGCAGTCTGGGAAGGAGAGGAGGCAGTGGCACTACCCTACCCCACCTTCCTCGCTCAGTTCAGGGCGGTGTTTGATCATCCCACAGAGAGAAAGGACGGGGGTGAGCGTATCCTCCATCTACAACAGAGAAATGGGCCCGCTTCCGAGTACGCTCTGAGCTTTCGCACGGTGGCGGCGTCTTCTGGCTGGAATAAGCGTGCTCTACGCACGCCTTCAGGGAGAGGGGCTTACGGGAGGCCATTCAAGAGCGAACTACGCATGTCAGGGACGATGAGATGGACCTTGATACCCTTATCACCACGTCCATCCGTCTTGACTAAATGTTGCGAGAGAGACGGTGTTCCCAACACCTCCCGGAGCTTCGACGCTCACCCCATCTAAGCTATGGAAGCCGCCCTGATTCCGAGTCCTCACCCATGGAGGTGGGCAGCACCCCCTACACCACCACGGCACACAGATCTCCTGGCGGCTCCCTATCTAGGCGGTATGACTCCCGTCACCGCTCCATGAGTGTGACGTCATCTCCTATCACAAAACCATTGTTTTTAGTTTTCATAACGGTGACTGGTGATTTCTTATCTTCCATTTCTACTGCAATGATAGATTCCGGATCAGCGGGGAACCTTATAGATAGGGAGCTGGTTTCTGAATGGGGGTTGCCCACCGTGCCACTGCCATCTCCGCTACACGTGACCTCATTGGACAATCAACCCCTTGGGTCAGGCACCATTACACACGTCACTCTCCCCATCACCATCACCATTCCCACACTACCGGAGCACCACGAGGAGCTGTCATTCCACATCGTCACATCACCCCTTCACCGGATCGTCTTGGGATTGCCCTGGCTCAGACTACACAACCCCACCATCAATTGGATCACCAAGAGGATCACAGCCTGGTCCACCTCATGCCGGAAGACCTGCCTGCCGGTGGTTTTGTTGTTCCACGTCAGTGGAGAGTCCAGCAGAGTCCGCCCTCGCCCAACATTCCACGTGAGTACGCAGATCTCTCCGATGTCTTCTCTTCATTAAAGGCTACGTGTCTCCCTCCTCACAGGCCCTGGGACTGCGCCATTGACCTGCTGGAGGGACAACACCCCCCAAAGAGTCGCATTTACCCCCTTTCCATGGCGGAGACTGAGGCCATGGAGAAGTATGTGGTGGAGATCCTGACACAGGGGTTCATCAGACGCTCTACCTCTTCTGCCTCCGCCAGCTTCTTCTTCATAGCCAAAAAAGACGGAGGACTGAGACCATGCATTGACAACACCGGAATTTGGAACACATACGGGCAGTGAAACGGATGAACTCTCGTCAAGCCAGATGGGCCCAATTTCTTACTCGATTTCAATTAATTCTGTCCTACCGCCCAGGATCCCAGAATGTGAAAGCAGACGCACTCTCCAGGAAGCACCATAACGGAGAAAGGAAGGATCTGGGGGGTCCTATCCTCCTTCGTCTCTCATCGTTGCACCTGTCATTTGGGATGTGGACGAAGACATCCGCCTGGCGGCTCAGGAGGACCCGGCGCCTCGCCAACGCCCCTCCGGGACGTGTGTATATACCCCCGTGTCCGGGACCACCATGCTGATCTGGGCGTACAGCCACCCCTACGGCAGGGCACTCCGGTGTACACCTGCATTCTCTAGCACAAAAGTACTGGTGGCCCACCTTGGTTTCAGATGTGTCCCGCTATGTCAACTCCTGTTCGTATTGCCCAAACGAAGACACCTCGAACGCCCGGCAGGCAACGAGTTCCTCTCCCAGTGCCTCAGTGACCTTGGTCCCCTGTCCATAGACTTTGTCACCGACCTTCCACGTTCTGACGGCTTCACCACAGTCATGGTGGTCGTAGATCGGTTCTCCAAATCATGCCGTTTTTTGCCAATAACTGGTCTTTCTTCTGCTCTCCAGGTTGCTAAGGTTCTGTTCCAACAGGTCTTCCGGCATTATGGACTTCCGGTGGACATCGTCTGGGACCGTGGCCCCCAATTCACCTCCAGAGTGTGGAAGGCTTTCCTGGAGAAGATCGGAGCCACGGCCAGCCTCACTTCCGGGTATAGGCCTCAGTCGAATGGGCAGGTGGAGCACATGAACCAGGAGCTGGGGAGGTTTCTTCGTTGCCCCTATCAGGACCGGCAGGGGTGAGTGGGCGGGTTTCTTCCTGGGCAGAATATGCCCAGAACTCCCTCGTTCACTCCTCCACTGGGCTCCCACTCCCTTCCTGTGTGTCCTGGGGTACCAGCGAGTGGTTCCACAGGGCCGGACAGGGTCTGGGGACGCCCACCCATGTCCATCTCCAGAGGCCATTCGTCGGCAGAAGGATCAAGCCGACCGCCACCGCAGTGAGGCCCCTATATTGTTTTGCTTCGTGTCATGTACTCTATCTTTGTTAATTCTCTTTGTCATTGTTTGAGTAAACCTTGACCTTGTTAATTCCTGCGTCTGCATCCTGCCTCTTCGTATACTCAGTACTCGCCACAATCCCCCTTGGCATTTTTCCTATTTTGTTGCATTACAACCTGTAATTTAAATGGATTTCTATTTGGATTTCATGTAATAGTCCAAATTGGTGAAGCGAAAAAAGAGAAAAAAAACATGTTTCCAAAAATTCTACAAAATAAATAACGGTAAAGTCTTGCGTGCATATGCCCCAGAGTCTGCAACACCAATAAGCAAGGGGTACCACCAAGCAAGCGGCACCATGAAGACCAAGGAGCTCTCCAAACAGGTCAGGGACAAAGTTGTGGAGAAGTACCGATCATGGTTGGGTTATAAAAAAATATCCGAAACTTTAAACATCCCACGGAGCACCATTAAATCTATTATTAAAAAATTGAAAGAATATGGCACCACAACAAACCTGCCAAGAGAGGGATGCCCACCAAAACTCACAACGGACCAGGCAAGAGGGCATTAATCAGAGGGCAACAAAGAGACCAAAGATAACCCTGAAGGAGCTGCAAAGCCCCACAGCGGAGATTGGAGTATCTGTCCATAGGACCACTTTAAGCCATACATTCCACAGAGCTGGGCTTTACGGAAGAGTGGCCGAAAAAAGCCATTGCTTAAAGACAAAAATAAGCAAACACGTTTGGTGTTTGCCAAAAGGGAGACTCCCCAAACATATGGAAGAAGGTACTCTGGTCAGATGAGACAAAAATTGAGCTTTTGGCCATCAAGGAAAAGCTATGTCTGGCGCAAACCCAACACCTCTCATCACCCCGAGAACACCGTCCCCACAGTGAAGCATGGTGGTGGCAGCATCATGCTGTGGGGATGTTTTTTCATCGGCAGGGACTGGGAAAACTGGTCAGAATTGAAGGAATGATGGATGACCTAAATACAGGGAAATTCTTGAGGGAAACTTGTTTCAGTCTTCCAGAGATTTGAGACTGGGGCGGAGGTTCACCTTCCAGCAGGACAATGACCCTAAGCATACTGCTAAAACACTTGATTGGTTTAAGGGGAAACATTTAAATGTCTTGGAATGGCCTAGTCAAAGCCCAGACCTCAATCCAATTAAGAATCTGTGGTATGACTTAAAGATTGCTGTACACCAGCGGAACCCATCCAACTTTAAGGAGCTGGAGCAGTTTTGCCTTGAAGAATGGGCAAAAATCCCAGTGGCTAGATGTGCCAAGCTGTGCTGCAAAAGATGGCTCTACAAAGTATTGACTTGGGGGGGGGGGGTGAATAGTTATGCACGCTCAATTTTTGTGTTTTTTTGTCTTATTTCTTGTTTGTTTCACAATAACAAATATTTTGCATCTTCAAAGTGGTAGGCATGTTGTGTAAATCAAATGATACAAACCCCCCAAAAATCAAATGTAATTCCAGGTTGTAAGGCAACAAAATGTCAAGGGGGGTGAATACTTTCGCAAGCCACTGTATGTGGCATATCTTTGGACCATTGGCTTCCCTGAAAACAGGTACTGACAGGAGGAGCAATATGAGTCTGCCAGGGGTTGGTGATGGAGGCTTTGGTGGGGAAGGGTACACAACGAAGAAGCAGTGATGTGGAGCTGACCTTGGACCATGGTGCCAGTAAAGTGCAGTTTTTCCATCAACTTTTATTTGAGAACTTGGGATTTATCACTTGACATATCAATCATATGTGGGAAGGATCATATAAATCAAGACTGTGTGAAGGCATGTACCACTCTGAATAAATAAATACTGTGCCTCTGAAGATTTGTCTCTGGTCATGAAACTACAATACAGGCTGGATGTCTAAACAAAGTTAATTCTGAATGTCAATAGAATTTTAGAGTCATTCTCATCAATGACTACATTCTAGAACTGAGTTAACACTCATCTAAGTCTGGTATCCGGGGTAATCTGGTTAATGATTCTATAATGGATTAAGTGGCTCTTTCCTTGTCGAATGTTGACCGCTATAGAAGACATTGTACTGCTAAGATGCTCAAACTTAACCTAATAGCTACACTCAATGACACAGGGATAAACTTCATCCGTCATGCTGGC
>NW_025538711.1:0-17277 GCF_020615455.1 Coregonus clupeaformis | reverse complement strand
GGGAATGTGGGAGACAGAGTGTGAAGATAAAGCAGATAAAGCTAGAAAGAGGAATGAGGACTATTTGAGACAGTGAATGAGTTAGGAGGGGGAGTTATGGAGAGATAGTGAGAAGTGAGGGGGGGGGGGTTATAGAGGGAGTGAATGAGTGAGGAGAAGGGATTGTAGAGGGACAGTGAATGAGTGAGGAGGAGTTAGAGACTGATTGAATGAGTGAGGGATGAGGGTTAGAGACAGTGAATGAGTGAGGGATGAGGTTAAGACAGTAATTGGGGGGGGGGGTTAAGGACAGTGAATATGAGGGGTTCGATGAGTTGAGGGAGGAGTTATTGGAGTTTGTGAATGTTGGGGGAGTTAGAGGGACAGTGAATGAGTGAGGGGGGGGGGTTAGAGAGTAATGTGAGGGGGGGGTTTTGGAGTAATGTAGGGGGGAGGGGTTAGAGAGACACAGTGAATAGTGAGGGAAGGAGGAGTTAGAGAGAGTGAATTGAGGGGGGTTAGAGAGGGAGTGAATGAGTGAGGGGGGGGTTGGGGAGTAATGGTGAGGGGTTGAGAGAGACAGTGGCTGTAGTGGAACGGGTTGAAAGCTTCCAAGTTCCTTGAGTTCCACATCACCTACACAAACTAACATGGTCCAAACACACCAAGACAGTCGTAAAGCACCAGCCTATTCCCCCTCAGAACTAAAAGATTTGGCATGGTCCTCAGATCTTCAAAAGAAGTTCTACCCCCATATCGAGAGCATCTACTGGTTGCATCACCACCTGTATGGCAACTGCTCGACCTCCACCGCAAAGGCACTACAGAGGGTAGTGCGTACGGCCCAATACATCAACTGGGGCCAATTCCTGTCATCCAGACCTCCTCTATACCGGGCGGTGTCAGAGGAAGGCCTAAAAACTATCAAAACTCCAGCCACCCTAGTCATAACTCATTCTCTCTGCTAATGCATGGCAAGCCAAGTCGTATCTTCCCACCCCCCACCCCACCCCAACCTCTTACCTGCTGCTACTCTGTTCATTATTTATGCATAATCACTACCAACATGTACATACACTCAATTACCTCAAACTAACCGTGCCCACTTGTCTGAAATTCCCCTTATATAACCTCCCTACTGTTATTTTATTTATTTTATATATTTTGCAATTTTTTCTTACAAAAACTGTGTTGTTAGTTAAGGGCTTGTATGTAAGCATTTTCACTGTAATATCTACCTGTTGTATTCGGCAAATGTGGCAAATACAATTTGATTTGATTTATTTAGTTAGCCAAGACAGTAATGAGTGAAGGAAGGAATTGAGAGAGTGAATAGTGACGGAGGGAGGAGTTAAGAGAGAGAGAGAGAACAGGAGGGATCAGAGACAAAGAAATTAGTTAATACAAAGGGAGGGCAGATTGAGGAGGTATCAGCTTTGACAGAAATATTAGCAGCTTGTTTTCTTGGTCAGACTTTCCCAATCTGGCCCTTCGTCTCCCACACACTCCAATCGGACACACACTCCATCGACACACACTCCGTCGACACACGCGGCTGGAGCTGGGACTAACGGTAAGAGCAGCAGCTAGCCTCTTGACTTCAGGAGTTAGGGTCTCGGGGTGGGGGGGGTCAGGCTCACAGGAAGTAGCAATATTTTCACCCTCTCCCTCGCTCCATCTTTCTTCACTCTTTTCCTTCCCTAGGTACTCCCTGAAAAGAAAGCAATGAAGGAATAGTAAAGGAATGACTCCAGTGAATGGTTTGAGATTCCGTCTTTGATAGTTGGGTTGGCAGTGCCACTCACATTTGCTGCCTGCCATAAGGTGAGGACAGTGTCCAACCAACCTGCACATGTCCTCTATGCATTTTTTACTGTTCAGTGGTTATTTTGACCCTTGGTTATTGTTGTTACTGTTGTCCCGTTACAATATTGATTATTATTATTAATTATGTTAATATTTAAATCTCCAACTTTATCAATATGTACAGTATTATGTCGGTGTGTGTGGTCACTCAGTACTCTAGTGAGTGTCTTAGAGCGGCTTTCATACTTTTCCACATATTTAAACGTCCTCCAATGATTTCTAACCTTTAAACATACCGATAAATGTTATCTTTCTCTGAAGAAGGTGAGTGTGTCCTGTGAATTGGTAGACATAACGTTTATTACTGCTGAGTTTCTCTACTTCAGCTCTGTCTCTATTTGTCTAGTAGGAGGAGTTTGTTTCAGTCGAAAATATGTCCGTGTTTGTCTGGAAAGGATGTCAGACAGGAAAATGCTCTTGATTACTGTGGAGTGATTTTTGGAATGATGCTGATGATGAGGAGGAGGAGGAGGGGTTTACATCTTGATGTTATGTGCATCCCAGTGTCCTGCTGTGTTTTGGCTTGCTCTCGCCATTCACTGTATACAGACATTGTTTCAACTTTTACTCTAAGCCATTCACTGTTAACACTTGTTTTGGCTTTCTCTGGCCAGTCATTGTGACCAACATTATTATTGGTGTGTTGTGTTAAGTGACAACACCCAACACACCCTGTACTATTGTGCAGCCCTATCAACATTGCTTTGTTTGTCGCCCTCCAGTATCCTGCACGCCATTGTAACTTTCACCTGAAACCTCCAATCCCCTAGCCAATCTAAAACATCATTATGTAGAGTGGCTTGCAAAAAATATCCCTATTTCCTATTTTTTGCCTTACAACCTGGAATTCAAATGGATTTTTGTTGTATACAGTTGCATTTACCTACATACCTACCACTTTGAAGATGCAAAAATATTTTTGATTGTAAACAAAAATATAAAAAAAAAAAACTATTCACCCCCAAAGTCAATACTTTTTGTAGCCACTTTTCGCTTAATTACAGCTGCAAGTCTCTTCAGGGTATGTCTCTATAAGCTTGGCACATCTAGCCACTGGATTTTGCCCATTCTTCAAGGCAAAGCGGCTCCAACTCCTTGAAGTTGATGGGTTCCGCTGTGTACAGCAATCTTTAATCATACCACAATTCCCTTTTTCTAGCCATTCAACATTTATTTTCCTTATCCACTCAAGTGTTGCTTTAGCATAATGCTTGGGGTCATTGTCCTGCTGAAGGTAACCTCCGTCCCAGTCTCAAATCTCTGGAGTACATTTCCCTAAATTTCCCTTATTTAGCGCCATCCATGTTCTTCAATTCTTTTCCCATCCCTATTAACATCCCCACGGCATGATGCAGCCATCACCATGTTCACTATGGTGTTCTCGGGGGTGATGGAGGTGTTGTTTGCGCAGACATAGTGTTTTCCTTGATGGCTAAAAAACTCAATTTAATCTCTCATCTATAGAGTACCTTCTTCCATATGTTTAAGGAGTCTCCCACATGCCTTTTGGCTTGATCACCACGTGTTTTTATTTTTCAATGCTTTTTTCTGGCCACTCTTCCATCAACCCAGCTCTGTGTTATGGCTTAAGTGGTCCTATACAATACTACAATCTCCTGTAGCTTTGCAGCTCCTTCAGGGTTATTATAGTACTTTTTCCTCTCTGATTAATGCCCTCCTTGCCTGGTCCGTGCAGTTTTGGTGGCCCTCTCTTAGCAGGTTTGTTGTGGGTGCCATATTCTTTCCATTTTTTTAATAATGGATTTAATGGTGCTCTGTGGGATGTTCAAGTTTCAGATATTTTTTCCCAACCTATCTTACTTCTCCAACTTTGTCCTCTGTTTGGACTTTTGTCTTTTCTCTTTTGGTGGTGTTCCCCTTGCTTAGTGTTCAACTCTGCCTTTCAGAACAGGTTATATACAGTTAAAAATTAATATCAAATTATCAGTTTCTCTGGTTTTACTATTTAATATGTGTTTGGGTAAAAATAACTTTTTTTTTATTCTATAAACTACTAACAACATTTCTCCCAAATTCCAAATAAAAATATTGTCATTTACATTTAATTTATGCTTTCAACATCACAAAAAAAAATGCAGGTGTTGTCAGACCTCGAATAAGTGCAAAATATTAAGTTCATGTTCATTTTTAAACAACACAATACTAATGTTTCAACTTAGGAAGAGTTCAAAATCAATATTTTGTTAAATACCCTGATTTTCAATCACGCTTTCATGCATCTTGGCATGCTCTCCACCAGTCTTTCACATTGATGTTGGTACTTCTATGCCCTCTCCTGACCATAAAATTCAAAGCTGCTCGGCTTTGTTTGATGGCTTAGTGACCATCCATCTTCCTCTTATCACATTGGAAGTTTTCATTGGGGTTCAGGTCTGGGATTGGGCTTTCCCACTACAGAGTCTTATCTGGTGTCCTCCATCCACACCTTGTCTGGCAGTGTGCATCCCATTTTATCCTGCTGAAAAACATCCTCAGATTGGGGAGCAATATCAGATAAAGAATGCAAGTTTTTCTTCCAGACAACCTTGTACATGAGCTTGATTCATGTGTCCTTCACAAATCATCCATTCCCAGCCTTGCTGAGCACCCCCAATCATCACATCTCCCCAAATTCCAGTATACCTTTGTCCTCCTCCATCTAACCATTAACAACCAGGTGTTGGGCTAAAGCTGAAATTGACTCATCAGAAATACCTTACTCCGGTCCTCTTCTCCAATCCTTATAGTCTTTTGCAGACATCTCAGCCTGGCTCATCTTTGCTTCTCATTGATGAAGGCTTTTTTTCTAGCTTCCACTTCCAGCCCTTATCGCCTGTTGCCGAACCGTCCTTGCTGTGCACTTCGCCCCATCTGCCGTCTACCAATTCTTTTTGTAGGTCACTTATGTCATCCTACGGTTTTGAGTACATTCGAATTGTTGGCCGTCATCCCGTCAGTAGTCGTTCTCACCTCTTGCTCTATTTCCCCAATTCTCTCCTAACTTATTCTTATGATTACGCGCCGTCATTGACATTTTAAGGATGGAAGCAACCTGCCTCACTGTATCCCTCTGCCAGTAAAGCCAGAATTAACCCTTCTTTTCCTCACTCAAAAACTTTTCCTTTTCAACTCTTTTGACATGGATCAATAGTTTTTAATATTACTTTTGAGGGTACTATTAGCACTGTTTTGCCATCCCAGCTGGTCCTATTGCAGGGGGATAGTATTACCACATATTTTATACTTTTTCCTTATTAAAATAAGATTTGGTTTCAGGTATCACCTAATCAGTACCTAATTCAGTAGAATGAATGCCTGTGTTGAGAATTCAACGACACTGAATGGAATGCTGTCATACATGTAGAGATGCTGATTTAAGAGAAAAATGTGCAGTGGTCTCTTAATTTTTCCAGAGCTGTATACTGAGATCATTAATCATGTACATAGATTGCACACAGGTGACTTTTTTAACTAATTATTACTTCTGAAGGTAATTGTTGCACCAGATCTTATTTGAGGCTTCATAGCAAAGGGGTAATCATACCTTTTCACTTTCCTTTTTTAATTTTCTAAAAAACTTCATTTCACTTCACCAATTTGACTATTTTGTTATGTCATTTTACATAATCCAATAAAAATCATTTAAATTACAGGTTGTAATGCAACAAATTACCAGGGCTAAATACTTTTGCAGGCTCTTATTCACCATAATAACCAGTTTCACATTCCTATATCATCTGATGTTTGGGTCAAATGATCTGTGTATTGAAGTGGTCACTATCATCTGATGTATTGAAGGGGTCAAATCATCTGATGATTTAAGAAATCATAACACCTGATGTATTGAAGGGTCATATCACCTGATGTATTGAAGGGGTCAAATCGATATTATTGATTATCACCTAATATATTGAGGGGTCAAAATAATAATGTATTGAAGGGGTCATATCATCTGACGTGTATTGAGGGAGTCATATCACCTGATGTATTGAAAGAGGTCATATTATCTGATTATTGAGGTCATATTATCTGATGTATTGAGTTTCATATCATCTGATTATTGAAGGGGGTCAAATCGATAATGTATTGAAGGGTCATATCATTGAGTTATTGAAGGTCATATCATCTGATGTAATGTTGGAAGGGGTCAAATCACCAGACAGGCAGTTGACACTTACATGTAGAACAATCAAACCAACATTGCAATATTTCAACTCTTTTCACTCCTTGTGTGTGTGTGTGTGTGTGTGTGTGTGTGTGTGTGTATTCTGTCTTAAAAGTGTGTGTGTGTGTGTAAGTGTTGTTTGATGAGGATCATTATCGATTGTGCTGCTTCAAAAACAAATGTTTAATAATGAAGGATAACCAGTATAATTAGTCTGAAGTCAATCTAGCGTTGTGTTGTTATCAGTAAACTGAGAGGGCCACTCCATTCGGCATTGTGGCCTGAGAGGTCAGTAATTATTCCAGTTGATTGTTGGGGGCTTTTGTGTTCTCTGTGCTCCGGTCAAAATAAGGTTACGTTTCCCCATCTCCTCTCCTTCTCTCTCCCAATCTCCTCCCCTTCTCCCTGCTCTCCCTCTCCCTTCTCCCTCCCCAATCTCCTCCCCCTCCTCCCCTCCTCTCCTCCTCCCCTCCTCCCACCCCCCTTTCCTCTCCTCTCCTCTCCTCCTCTCCTCTCCTCTCCTCTCCTCTCCTCTCCCTCTCCTCTCCCTCTCCTCTCCTCTCCTCTCCTCTCCTCTCTTCCTCTCCTCTCCTTTTCCTACCCCCCTCATTCAGATTCCACCCCCCCCTCTCCCCTCCACACTTTATTTACATCAACATTTCATACATTGTCAGGTGTTTCCATTGCTTTACGGAGGGCATTACTCATTTTCGGACATTATCCACCCATAGCTCATCACACCCAATCTCTATATCTCCCCTACCACTGATTTCCTGATCACTCTCCTTAGCCAGTCCAACCTAGATTATACATAACAAATCCCTCACATATTTTTATTTAATCCACTGTTGATACAATCCCAAAATGTTTTTGCGTGTCAGCAATCCGTTTTTCCAGATATTGACTTTCAAGAAGCAAAGTGTCACCTTGGCCCCATCATCAAAATAATAATGTGATGATGTTATTTTTACTTTCAGATACACACATCCTAAATATTTGATATATTTTAACTATCTATATTTCCTTTAGTGATGCTGCATGTAAAAAATGGCTCCACACTTATCCCACAGTCCCCTATTGTTACTCTTTTGTGCTCACCAGTTGCTTATACTAAATACCTTCTTATCTTTTGTGTCGCAACACAGGTTTGTATGTTTGCCTATATCCATAACTATACTGAACATTGTCAATGTTTTGCCCACTGGTCCATGCTTACTAGTATTGTCATGTCTACTTTGAAAAAATTCCTTGGTCACTCCCCTCTGTCTGGGCATAAGATACAACGTGTTTTCCTTTCCAGCCGTTCAGTGGTCTTGGATCGGTCCGGTCCGTCTGCTATTATTTTTTATGTTTATCACAGTTAATCAAGGCTTTCTATCACCACAGTTTTTACTACTGTTTGTTACCATACTATCTAAAAAGTCCTTAGAGTATTTTTGTGTTAGTTAGTAGTAACTTTATAATTAGATATTGTGTGTATATGTGTGTGTCGCAGATATGTAACATTACATCTTATGCAGCCATTGAGTTTTGTGTACTTACAACTTAAGATCACATCCTGAATTCCTATTCCTTCTCTCCTGCTAAGACACACACACACACACACACACACCACACCACATATAACCCTTTCTAGCAGCCAGACATTGGGAAGGCCACTCCCTCTGAATTCCCAGCCATCTCCTACCATTCCTCCCTCCCATTCCAGCTCTCATCAAATTGTATTTGCGATTAAGAAAATTCCTGCTTTTAACAATGCAGCTAGAGATTCTTGGATGCTCTTGCTTTTTAATGGAAGCCTTGTATCTTACTTATACATTCAGAGTTAAACTAATTATAACCAGGTAGCTGAGTAACAGCAGAGAGCTGTTATTCCTTCCACTTCCTGTTACAAACATAAATCAACTGTACTGACTCCCTCAATCCTGCTACAATCAATCTTATCCGTTTTTCATTCATCTTAATACTATTTGAACACCCTCTCAGTTATTACTAACAAATTCACATTAAAGTTTGGTCCCATGTTTCATAGATTTCATGAGCTTTTCCATACACACAAAAAAAAAGCATATTTCTCTCAAATGCTGTGCACACAAATTTGTTTTCCCTGTTAGTAAGCATTTCTCCTTTTCCAAGATAATCCATCCACCTGACAGGTGTGGCACTCTCGAAAGCTGATTAAACAGCATGATCATTACACAGGTGCATCTTCTGCTGGGGACAATAAGAGCTTAAATGTTGTTATTCACACAACACAATCCACAATGTCTCAGGAGTTTTGAGGACGTGCAATGCATACTACTGCATTCCACCAGGCTGTTGCCAGATATTTATCCTTTCTACCATAACCACCTCCAACTGGTTTTAGAGAATACGTCCAACCGCCTCACAACTGCAACCACGTGTAACCATGCCCAGCCCAACCTCCACATCCGGTTTCATTCGCCTCCGAAGGATCATCTTAGACCAGCCACCTGGACTGACTGATGAAACTGAGGATATTTTGTCTTAACACAATAAAAATAACAATAGCGAGGAGCTATATACAGGGGGTACATTTTGTATATCTTGAAGGTACAGGTTAAAGTAGAGGTAATTGAGGTAATATGTACATTAGGTAGAGTAAAGCTACTATGCATATATAATAACAGCGAGTAGCAGCTAAGGCTAAAGAGGTCAATGCAAATAGTCGGTAGCCATTTGATTAACTGTTTAGCTCCAGTCTTATGGCTCGGGGTAGAAGCTATTAAGGAGCCTTTCTGCTTGCCATGCAGTAGCAGAACAGTCTATGTAGGTGGCTGCAGTCTTTACAATTTTGGTCTACCTCCTGCCCTCTGCCTCTGCGTCTGACTGGTTTAGGGGTCCTGATGGCAGGAAGCTTGGCCCCAGTGATGTACTGGGCCGTCCTTCACTACATCTGTAGTGGCTTCCGGATCGGGGCAGAGCAGTTGCCATACCAAGTGGTGATGCAACCAGTCAGGATGTTATCGATGGTGCAGCTGTAGGGACTTTTTGAGGATCTGAACCCATGCCAAATAATTTCCAGTCTGAGGACTGGCTTTGTCGTTCCCTCTTCTACTCTCTTGGTGTCTTTGGACCATGTTAGTTTTGTTCGTAATGTGACACCAAAGAACTTTCTCTCACCTCCCACTACAGCCCTGTATTGATGGCGTGTTCGGCCCTCCTTTTCCTGTAGTCCCACATCACTCCTTTGTCTTCTCATGTTGAGGAGAGGTTGTTGTCCTGGCACCACTGCCGGTCTCTGGTCCTCCCCTGTAGCTGTCTCATGTTGTCGTGATCATTTCTACATCTTCATCGAAACTTAATGATGGTGTTGGAGTCATCGTGCCACACAGTCGTGGGTGAACAGGGATACAGGAGAGACTAACACACACCTAAAAAGATTCCCCGTGTTGATGTTCAGTGGGGCAGATGTGTTTATTTCCTACCCTCACCACCTGCACCCCATCGGAGTCTGTGTTCCTTTAATGTGATTTTAGTTTTACCCCAGGCATCAACTATCTTACACTCTGATTTTCTCCCAATTCTGGGTTATGGGGGTTAACTAAGGGCTCTATTCAATCCATATCTTCCAATCTGTCCTCAATAGGGTTAAAATTCAATCATGCCCTTAATAGAAAAATCTAAAGATTCTTGCAAAGACTAATTCTTGCTCAGGTTTCCTTGTCTTCCTATGTGAAGGTGGGCTGGTGCTATCATACATGCTCTCCCAATTCTCTCTCTCTTCACCACTCCAATACCATCTTTCTCATTTCTCTTCTGCCTCTCTGTGCTCTTGCTGTGATTGTGTGAGGCTGGAAAGAGACAGATTAATGAAAACAGCTTTAATAAACTAACATTTACATTTAATTAAAGCATGATCAACTTATTTATATACGATCACTCTGGAGATATCTGTTATCCTATACATTACCCTATACTTATCCTCTATTTATATTTCCATTTCCTCATCCATTATCTATACATTATCCTATATTATCCTGATGATAATTATCCTTATTTATCCTCATATTTCTATTTCTAACCAACTTTCCTGTCATTTTCGTTGGTTGGTTTTCAGCTCCTCCTCGTTGCTTTAATGATCTCCCTGTTTTTACGATCCCAGACTGGGATGAATCTGTGTGTGTTTTTGTATGGTTGTCTTCAGGAGGCTTTTAAATAAAGGGGACTGTTTATGTATATTTAGGGCTTTTCACAATGAATAGATGATGATGGATGTAGGCTTGAAAGGTGACACTGGAAGGAGCATGAGAGTATGTGTGTGTGTGTGTGTGTGCGTACGTGTGCGTGTGTGTGTGTGTGTGTGTGTGTGTGTGTGTGTGTGTGTGTGTGTGTTTTGACACTGGGCCTCTGTGTGACTGTTTTAAAAACACATTCTTAAATTCCACATATGTCTTTGTCGAGGGGTGAGTTCCCATGGCCATCCTAGACTTCTTCCGTGCTCAGTTGTAGAGCATGCACTTTTCTGGGTTGTGGGTTTGATTCCCACGGACCATATGAAGAAGTATGAAAGTTAATGCACTCACTACTATAAATCGCTCTATCATCTGCTAAATACTCAATTAAATTAAAACAGCTGCTCAAACACACTTGTGTCATCCTATACTGTCTGCAAGTACATCATATATGTAGTGTCATCCTATTGTTTTCATTATACTGTCTGCAAGTACTCATCCCTGATTTCTCAGCTTCATCCCTATATGTCTGAAGTGGCTCATCCCTGATGCTGTCTGCAGAGTGGCTCATCCTGATATGTCTGGCAAAGTGGCGGTCATCCCTGATACTGTCTGAGATCGTCATCCTGATACTGTCTGGCAGAGTGGCGTTCATCCCTTACCCTGTCAGCCAGAGTGGCGTCATCCCTAAACTATCTGGCAGAGTGTTGTGTCATCCCTGATATGTCTGCAGAGTGGCGTCATCCCTGATACAATGTCTGGCAGAGTAGCGTCATCCCTGAAACTCTCTGGCAGAGTGTTGTGTCATCCCTGGGTACTGTCTGGCAGAGTATTTCATCCCTATACTTCTGTGAGTTTTCATGATACTGGCTGGCAGAGTGTTGTGTCATTCCTGATACTGATAGATGTTGTGCCATCCCTGATACTTTCTGGAGGTTTGTCATCCCTGATACTGGCTGGCAGAGTGTTGGGTCATCCCTGATACTGATTAGAGTGTTTGTCATCCCTGATGCTGGATAGCAGAGTGTTATTCATCCTGATACTATCTGGCAGGTTTGTGTCATCCCTGATACTGTCTGGCAGAGTGTTTTCATCCCTGATACTTCTGGCAAGTGTTTATCATCCTTATCTCCTGACATTTTATCATCCCTGATACTGTCTGGCAGAGTGTTTCTCATTCCTATTGTCTGTGGCAGGTGTTTTCACCTATCTGTCTGTCAGTGTTTATCCCTATACTGTCTGGCAGGTGTTGTGTCATCCCTATACTGTCTGTGCAGAGTGTTGTCATCCCTGATACTGTCTAGCAGAGTGTTGTGTCATCCTGATACTGTCTGACAGAGTGTTTATGTCATCCCTATACTGTCTGACAGAGTGTTGTAACATCCCTGATACTGTCTGTCAGAGTGTTGTTCATCCCTGATACTGTCTGGCAGAGTGTTGTGTCATCCCTATACTGTCTGACAGGGTGTTGTGTGCATCCCAATATACTGTCTGGCAGAGTGTTTGTCATCCCTATACTGCTGCAAGTGTTGCTGTCATTCCTGATACTGTCTGGCAGAGTGTTGTCATCCCTATATGCTCAAGTGTTGTCATTCCTGATACTGTTGTAGTGTTTCATCCCTATGCTGCCTGTCAGTTCTGTCATCCCTGATACTGTCTGCAGAGTGTTTGCTCAGAATCTTTGTTTTGAAATCTTTTCAATGTATAAACTTACCTTTCTGAATCATTTAATTGGCTCATAAGCTCCTCTCATCTCTGTTTTATCAACAAGCACAACCTCCCAAATCATCCCAAAAATATTCTCTATAAATGCAGACCCTTCCCTATAAAACCTTGAAGCATAAAAAACGTGGGGGGGCTGAGGGCAGGATGCAGTACTTGGCTAGTGGCTAATGTATTTCACTCACACACACATGATTTTAATGCTATTTAAATGCCCCCTCCCTTTGACTCACCACCAACCCTCCCTCCCTGTATGATGGGGAGGAGGTCAAAGGTTGAGGAAGGCTGATTAAACTCTGACAGCGAGAATCTGACTTAAACTGCTGTCCACACCATATTTGTTGTTCCTGATATGATATTTTGGAGTCTCTTAAGATCTCCCAGATGTTCTCAAACCAATGGACACTGACACTCATCTTTCTCCAAAACACTCTCCCTGAGAAGCAAATATCTCATTTAGGATCCCCAACATGTTTCACCCTGGGATGATATTATTACTTGTGTTTTGTTTACAGTGGTTGTTAAATTAGAGTAAATGTATTTTATTCCACAAGTAGCTATGTTCTCCTCCAATCCCCAGATAAATTCCATTGGTAGATGAAGTGTGAAAGAAAAGGCAGATAAGATGTCGTTTCTTTGGCCTAGATATCCCATAAGGGTTAGGATCTGATTGGAGTCTCGACTTCACTGCTCTAAATACATTTCATATTTCGAAATGAGCCATTGGATTAGAAATCCTATATATTCAAAAGTATGTGACACCCTTCAAATTACAGAAGTTCGTATTTCAGCCACACCCTTTGCTTAATGACGTTTATAAAAAATTACTGTTTATTACGCTATATAACTATTATATATAACCAAATTCTACTCACTCTCCTTTCTCTCTCTCTCCCCCTCTCTCTCTCTCTTCTCTCTCTCTCTCTCTCTCTCCCTATTTCTCTCTCTCTCTCCTCTCTCTCTCTCAATTCTATTCAATTCAATTTCAATTCAATTTCAATTTAAAGGGCTTTATTGGCATAGGAAACATAAGTTAACATTTCATAAAGTGAATATAAACAAAGTAAAACAAAATAATAAAATTAACAGTAAACTTTACACTCTCAAAGTTCCAAAATAATAAATGTCATATTATGTATATATACAGTGTTCTCTCTCTCTCTCTCTCTCTCTCTCTCTCTCTCTCTCTCTCTCTCTCTCTCTCTCTCTCTCTCTCTCTCTCTCTCTCTCTCTCTCTCTCTCTCTCTCTCTCTCTCTCTCTCTCTCTCTCTCTCTCTCTCTTCTCTCTTTTTCTCTCTCTCTATCCTGTTCTCTCAGAGTTGGAGAGAACTGAGGGCAAATGACAGAGGTATAACCTCTCCTTCAAGTATGCGTGAGTTCCCTGTAAACACGCTGGTGCACAAATCAAATACTAAGGAAGTCTCTAGTTTTCTCCTGATTAAGTATCTTATGATAGCTTTCACCCCCTTTTACAAAAGTTTTCATCTATATTTTCATAGCTTTATTTACCACCACAACCAATGCTGACAATAAGATTGCACTGAACGAGCTGTATAAGGCCATTAGTGAACCAAACGCTCATCCAGCAGCGCTCCTAGTGGCCGGGACATTAATGCAGGGGAAACTTAAATCGTTCTACCTAATTTCTACCAGCATGTCAAATGTGCAGCCAGAGGAAAAAAAACCTCCTGATTCCTTTATAACCAAAAACTAAAGCAGGAAGCACCAGTGACTTCTTAATAAAAAGTGGTCGATGCCAGATGCTAGCTACCGACGTTTTTACACGACTGAACATGTTCGGATTCTTCAATGCATTAAATAACCACATCAGTCACTGGCTTTATCAATAAGTGCATTGATGATATCGTCCCCATATTTACATACCCAACCAGCCATGATTACAGAAACATCCCACTGAGCTAAAGGCTAGAGCTCCTCTTTCAAGGCCGGACTC
This sequence comes from Coregonus clupeaformis, assembly GCF_020615455.1. Taxonomy (NCBI): domain Eukaryota; kingdom Metazoa; phylum Chordata; class Actinopteri; order Salmoniformes; family Salmonidae; genus Coregonus; species Coregonus clupeaformis. Next base: position 3,395 of record NW_025538711.1, on the reverse strand, counting down.
TAACGCCACCTTATAAAAATCCCTATCCCTCTGACGAACCATCAAACAGGCAAAATCATACAGTAAGATTTCTACTACACTGGCTCTGCGCTCGTTGATGTCAGCAAACTATTCACAACTACAAGGAACACACGCTGCCCAGTACACAAACTTCCCAGGCAGCTAAACTTCTATGCTCCAACGGGGCAAGCAACGCTGAAGCATGCATAGAGCACCAGCTGTTCCCGGAATGACTATGTGATCCCACCATCTCCGTAGATGTGAGTAAGACTTTTAAGCAGGTCCACTTTCACAAGGCTGCAGGGCCAGGCATTACCGGGCGTGTACTTCTGAGCGTTGCTACCACCAGCAGTGTCTTCACTGACCTTTTCAACATGTCCCTGACTGGAGTCTGTAATACCAACATGTTTCAAGCAGACCACCATAGTCCCTGTGCCCAAGACACTAAATACTTCCTAAATGACTACACCTTAGCACTGGCGTCTGTAGCCATGAAGTGCTTTGAAACTGTCATGCTCACATCATCACCATTATCCCATAACCCCTCCAATTTCATCAACCAATATCAATGTTTTCACTCCACATCCCCTTCCCACCTGTAGAACACCTATGTGATAATGCTATTCTTACTACAGCTCAGCATTCACACCATAGTCCCTCAAAGCTCATCACTCATGATCCTAACTACCCTCCCTCACTTACTTCTTGGCCGCCCCCAGGTGGTAAGGTATATTTCACATCTGCCACCTATCCTCCTAACTTGCCACGCCCCTCGGGTTGCGTGCTCGGTCCCCCTCCCTGTACTCCCTGTTCACCCATGACTGCATGGCCAGGCACAACTCCAGCATCATCATTACTGTTTTGCCAGAAGCTGACACAACAGGTGGTAAGGCCTGATCACCGACAACAGACGGGAGGAGGTCAAGACCTGGCCATGTGGTGCCAGATAACAACCTCTCCCTCAACGTACCAAGACAAAGGAGATGATTGTGACTACAGAAAAAAAAATTCCCCCAGTCTCTCATCGCCTGTAGTGAACGGTTAAGCTTCAATTCCTTGTTCCACTCATCACCAATAACTATCATATCCAAAAACACACCAAACATTCGTGAAGACACACAAACCCTATTCCCCCCTCAGGAGACTAAAATATTTGGCATGGGTCCTCAGATCCTCAAAAAATTCTACAGCTGCACCATCGAGAGCATCCTGACTGGTTGCATCACCGCCTGATATGCAACTGCTTGCCTCCACCCAATGGCACTACGAGGTTGCTACGGCCCATACATCACTCCACAGCACCCTCCCAATCCAACCTCTTCACCAGGCGGTGTCAGAGGAGGCCCTAAAATTGTCAAGAGCTCCACCACTCCAGTCATAGAGCTATTCTCTCTCTACTGCCGGCCCGCGTGTACCGAGGTGCCAAGTCTAGATCCCAAGCTTCTCAGCATGCTTCTACCACCAAACCATAAACTCCTAACAGCTAATCATAGCTATACTTTTTCACTCCCCCCACCCCCACCCCCCACCCCATCTTTTTACGCTGCCTGCTCCTCTGTTAATCATTTGTCATATCACTTTAACTCCACCCACATGTACATATTACTTCAACTACCTCAACTAGCCAGTGCCCCCCACATTACTCTCTACTGTTATTTTTTTTTACTTTTTTCTCAACACTTTTTTTGTTGTTTTTTATTTCTTTTTATAATTAAATGCACTGTTGGTTAAGAGGAGCTGTAAGTAAGCATTTCACTGTAATGTCTGCACCTGTTGTATTCGCCCATGTGGCCAATAACATTTGATTTGATTTGATTTGATTTGGTTGAATATGTGTGTGTATGTGCCTATGCATTGTTATCCTCAGGGGTTAACTCCTCTGTGGTTCACCATCCTGGTGTGTGTGTGTGTGTGTGTGTGTGTGGTCCTTTGTGCATGCATGCTCTTGTGTATTAGGTTATCCTGGACCAACTATACACTGTCTGTTTATTGTCATGCTGCTGGCAACTGCTAGGGGTCTGGTCTGGTCTGCCCTGGTCTGCTCTGGTCTGCTCTGGTCTGCTCTGGTCTGCTCTGGCCTGGTCTGCTCTGGTCTGCTCTGGTTTGCTCTGGTCACTTCCCCTTGTCTTGTCTTCTCTTGGCTTGTTTTATCTTCTCTTCTATTGTCTTCTCTTGTCTTCTCTTGTCTTCTCTTGTCTTCTATTCTCTTCTCTTGTCTTCTATTATCTTGTCTTGTCTTATCTTGTATTGTATTGTCTTCTCTTGTCTTGTATTCTCTTCTCTTGTCTTCTCTTGTCTTCTCTTGTCTTCTCTTGTCTTCTATTCTCTTGTCTTGTCTTATCTTGTACTGTATTGTCTTCTCTTGTATTGTATTGTCTTCTACCCTCTTGTCTTCACTTCTCTTCTCTTATCTTCTCGTGTCTTGTCTTCTCTTGTTTTCTCTTGTCTTCTCTTCTCTTCACTGTCTTGTATTGTATTCTCTTGTCTTCTCTTGTCTTCTCTTGTCTTCTCTTGTCTTGTATCGTATTGTTTTCTATTCTCTTGTCTTCTCTTGTCTTCTCTTTGTAATGTATTATCTTCTCTTCTCTTGTCTTCTCTTGTCTTCTCTTTCTTGTATCATATTGTTTTCTATTCTCTTGTCTTATCTTGTCTTGTCTTGTATGTCATATTGTCTTCTCTTTGCTGTCTTGTATTCTCTCTTCTCTTCTCTTGTATTCTCTTGTCTTCTTTTGTCTTGTCTTGTCTTCTCTTGTCTTCTTTTCCCTTCTCTTGTCTATGCTTCTCTTGTCTTGTCTTGTCTTCTCTTGTATTGTATTGTCTTCTCTTGTATTGTATCATATTGTCTTCTCTTGTCTTCTCTTGTTCTTCTTGTTTTGTCACTTCTCTTCTTTTTTTTCTTTGCTTGTCTTGTCTTCTCTTCTCTTGTTTTGTATGGTATTCTCTTGTCTTCTATTGTCTTCTCTTTCTTCTCTTGTCTTCTATTGTCTTTTTCTCTTCTCTTGTCTACTCTTCTATTGTCTTGTCTTCTCTGGTCTACTCTACTCTTGTCTTGTCTTGTATCGTATTGTCTTGTTTTCTCTTGTCCAACTCTTGTCTTCTCTTGTCTTCTCTTGTCATCTCTTGTCTTCTTTTGTCTTCTCTTGTCTTGTCCTGTATTGTCTTCCCTTCTCTTGTCTTGTCTTTTCACCGTCTAGAAATGTGTCCCTTTTTTATCCTTGATTGAGTTAGGCTATTGAGTTAGGCTATATCTGCTGCAGCACTGCAAACTGGAAGTTGGTTATTTTTCTGCCAGAGATTCCCACTCTGAAACATGTCTGTTTGCATGGGTTCTCATTTTAATGATTTTTGTTGGTGATACAGTGTGCATTTCAATTGAACAGTCACTTTCACTTCAT
>NW_025538710.1:0-17297 GCF_020615455.1 Coregonus clupeaformis | reverse complement strand
AAAAATTCTCCAGGGGGCAATTTTTCTGATGATTTAGGTGACCTACACACATTTTAAAAAAAGATATGTCCAGCAACAACATGAAGACAGGGGCAGCATATAAGTCAATACCAGAAGCATTTATTGACTGATCCCACAAAGAATTGTAACACTCTGGCTCTATGGACTTTTATTTTAGAGCCAGGGTTGTATTTCTTTTAGTGGTGTTGGGTATACTGGTAAGGTTTGTTTGTTTGTGTTTTGGTAATTGGTCAATACTCCCAATCGGAGAGTATTGAGTGTCAGCTGTATTTTCAGTTATCTCTGATTGAAACCTTCTCATACTGTTATGTTTCTGTTTGGTTTTGTGGGTTTTTGTTCTATGTTCAGTCGATGTGCTGAGGACGTTACGGATCGTGTTTTGTTTTGTCGTTATTTCAACATCAAGTCATCATGTTCCTCCCAGTTCGCTTTGGTCCTACTTTATTAGCGATAAGTGACAGAAAAACCCACCACAACGGGCCCACGCAGCAGTTGGAATGCGAGTGGTGCAGCCAGAAGAGCGGGTTGTCACAAGGAGACACCCCAAAAATTTTTGGGGGTCTCACGGCGTCGAGGCAGAAGGTGTACGGCCTGGAGGAGTGCTTGAGGTTGTTAGAGATGGCCGCCAGTTTAAGGGGGCCGCACGGTTTTTGAGAAGGGGATGGAAAGTGTGGGCACGGCGATGTGGGGGTCCGATTGTGCGTTGCAGTCCCCGTGTAGGGCCAGGTGTGTCCTGATGCGGTTCTGTCTGTTCCTCGCCCCGCGCCAAGTCTGTGGTGCGTTTAGCCAACCCAGCCGGCCTGTCCTGTCTTGAGCCTTTTGTTTGTCAGCCAGGCGATCCCAAGCCAGACAGGATCAGCCAGGAGGCCTTCCATCAGCCATGAGCAGCCAGATCCTTCCGCCAGCCCATGAGCAGCCAGATCCTTCAGCAGCGCTGACGGCAGATCCTTCACCGCCAGCCATGAGCAGCCAGATCCATCAGCCAGCGCTGAGCAGCCAGATCCGTCAGCCCATCCATGAGCAGCCAGATCCGTCAGCCAGCCATGAGCCGTCCAGCCAGGATCCGCCCAGGCCGTCCAGCCAGGATCGCCAAAACCGTCCAGCGGATCCGCCAGCCAGCCGGATCATGAAGAGACCAGGCAGCAGGATCCCCATTCAGTCGGTGCACTTAGCTTGGTGCTGCCCATAGCGGTGCTGCCCCTTGGCGGTCCCCTCAGCCCGGTGCTGCCATGGGTCCCCTTCGTCGGTGCTGCCCCTGAGTCCGGTGATGCCACTTAGTCCAGTACGCCATTAACTTCTCACGTGGTGTAGTTGGGAAATTGGTAATGTGGAGGAGGCTAGGGAAGCGGAGTGGTACTGGAGTGGGATGTACCACTTGCCACCGTGGACAGGCATACCCAGATACTCCCCTAGACTGTATGCTGAAGTACCGGAGTTGCCGCACCTTTAGGGGGTACTGTGGCGCTCTGGCTCTATGACTTTTATTTTAGAGCCAGGGTTGTCCTTTCTTTAGTGGTGTTAGGTATGGGTGAGTTTCATTGTTTGTGTTTTGGTAATTGGTCAACTTGACTCCCAATCGGAGGTAGCAATTGTCAGCTGTCGGCTCGTTATCTCAATTATCTCCTATACTGTGCCATGTTTCTGTTGGTTTGTGTGGGTTTTGTTCTATGTTCAGTGAGTACTGGGGACGTTACGGATAAGTATTTTGTTTTATCGTTATTTCAACATTAAATTGTATGTGTTTCCTCCCAACGTTTTGTCTTTTTTGTGATCGTGACAAAAGTGTTGGCTTACAACCAAAATAGTTATCACAGTAAAAATAATCAAAGTTGTTCTTTCACATTCCTCAACACTGCATAAAACAATATACATTTCCATAAAACACCCCTCATCATTCCACATTGGCATCCAAAAAAATTACCGGATTTGGTGAGCCCTCAGTTTTCATCTTTGCTCGCAAAGCTAACTCAAACACTCCACGCAAAACCTCACACACTGGATTGGCGGCTGAGGATGTGGCGGTTCTTGCTAACCTCATCGTTGTGGCGGTGGACAGCCAGCCTGTATCCCTCATCCAGTTAGTGGCAATATTCCTCTCCCCAAAGCAGACAATCTCAAACAGCTATCCATGTGGGTCTTTGACAGTTCCTGTTTCTTAATCTTTTCTGAAAGATGGTACATATCCGTTACACCAGTCGCTGTCCGGTGCTGTCTGCCGTGCCGCCTTCAGGGTGAAAGAGTAAGCATGGGTAGCAGAAACTGCATTAGCTACATGTAGCCTGCTAGCCAGGTTTCGTTCGTACCAATTTTTGGAAAATCCTCGGGTGTAGGACTTTCCCCCTTTAGTAAACCTGTTAATTATTAAATTTGGTCTAGGAGTCCTATTTGTTTCCGTTGCCAATTTATCTTGATTTGTTAAGCCGACAAAAATAAACTTCTTTCAAACAATTAGAAGTTGCACTGAAACTTAGCCATCTTGACAGTAACCATTGAATTGATTACGCTGCTACCGCTCTTTTTCTTGAATTCGTTCTTTGGTTACTTATGCTTAACGAAGCGCGCGTAGGAGTGCAACCCTCCGGAACCCATAAAGATTGTATTGAAAGCTCTGATATTTGAAAAAAAAGATTTTACATAATCTTGAGAGACTTCTGGGCGATTTTCAACCTCAAATCGTCAAGAAAGGCGAGAGGCCATTTGAAGCACTTAGCCTGATTGACATTTAGTGGCAGATCAAGCGTCTAGATTAGAACACTGATAACTACTGTTGCCGTGATATAATTGATTAAAAAAAAATCCCTTCCTTTTTCCCGTTTACGTCGTCGCCCATATACGCCATAATAACACACCGCCCCTGTTCCTTTGAAACGCCAACTGACAATCAAGGTGTTGAACTGTTGCACCTCAATAGCCACCATGGTTATTATCTAACCTGCTGGTCATCTATGAATGTTCAAAGCGATCTGGCCTTAATGGCCAAATATACTCTTAAATCTCCTGCCTAACTTGAAAGGAGCCTGGTTCCTTTCTAGGTTTCTTCCTAGAAACTGCTGATGTAAAGCTATAAATTACATTTGATTGATTGATACATGCAGCTTGCTTGTGATACTGGGCTGAATAATGTTAGGGAAGATATCATTTTCTAAAATGCATTTCTCATGTTTTGAATCTTCGGAAGCGTTTATGTTGGTGTATGAGTAATTGGGGGGATTGTCCAGGGATGTGCTTTCCCAATTTTCTACTAATTAAATAATTTGTCTACTGACCTGATAGAACCCTCCTTTTCCATGCAGTCTGGGACACTGGATATTAGGATTAACCATCTCTAATTTAAACACACACACACAGAACAAGGACGATACAATTGTCTGAGTATTCCACTGTAAGCGCTTTCTTTGACCAGCAGAGGCTCTGAGGTCAAACTAGGGATATGTTCATCTTTCTCCACATTACAACTCTCAAATTATCTTACTACACTTTTCTTACTCTTTCCCTGCTGAGTGTTGTCTTACTCACTGTCAAGTTCTTGACCTCCTAGTGGTTGGCACCCAGGGTTTTTGGGCACCTCAGCAGTTTCCCGCCAGGCCTTGGGCCCTCAGCTTTATTGGAATGTCCAGGAATGTTGGTACAGAGGCCCAAATACCCCTAACCCACACACCCTCCTATACATATAAAATGCACATGATGGCACCCCACACTGGGGGCACCCAACACTCCCCATTCCCCTGGTCACAAGTGTTTCTAGACTATCCGTTACCACAGCAACGGCGACCAAACAGCGTGGCGAGACAACCTTGTCCGTGTCATTCCCGACGTGACGGTGGTTTTGCTGTAAACCCCGGCTGGCGTGGTAATGACACTCCATGGCGGTGGGCGTGGCTGGCGTGGGGAGCTGTGGGTGGACGCTGGTCTGGGCCCAGTCTGGCCACACTCACAGATGGGGAGGCAGAGCAGGAAACTGGGGCTTCCAGTAAAAACATGTAATTAGAAACACATTGACTTGGTGGGAGCCCCAGTGTGCAGTTACTACTAGCTCTGTATATGGAGATGAGGGCTGTCCCAAAAAACACACACTGGTAAGGGAAAAGGCAACATCTTTTAGAGCCTCAACCCTCTAAACTTTGCGTTGAGGAGTGTGGAAATACCAGTTGAGAAAACACCATCTTTATTTACAACATTTAAAAAAAAATTCACTGTGTTCCAAGAGGCATCCCTGAGGCCCTGACCACTAAGAGCAGACAGCGGGCACAGACAGCGAGCACAGCCGGCCCAATGGGCAGCGTGGTTTCAGGGCCCTGTGTGCTGGCTGAGCCACGCCCTGCCTGGACAGCCATGTGGTGAACCCAGCTCCAGAGGGAGTGGAGGGGTTAACATGGCCACATCTGATCTAAATCCTGCAAACAGTCACCGCCCCAGTCCTCAGGGACGGACTGTGAATGGAGTGCCTTGCGCCTGCAGGCGCGCTGTGCATATGTCGCTTCCCATGTCCACCGTCTCCCATATTAGCATGCAAGAGTAGCATATGCCTAATCAGTCTTGGGGATAGGTGTTGCAGTTCAGCCACATCTGATTAATTGATGATTCTCACAAAATCCCCAAGCACCCCAACACAGAAAATAACATACCATCTGCATTGGTTTACAAGCCGGAGTGTGTGCCACGGACACAAACTCAAACATGACAGGATTTATACCCACTCTTAACAGCCTGCTTTGATGACAAGCTTAGGGACTCCCAGCTCCTGGGGGTCACAGTCCAACATCCAGCTGCCATTCAGGAGATTCTCTGAGATTCAGCTAAACCCTTCAAATGGGCGCCCTTTGAGCCTATCAGGAGCTTCAGCAGTGGATGAGTGTGAGAAATGAGTCAGAGTGAGTCCCTTTATGAAGCGAGAAGAGAGTTGAGAGAGCCATCAGAGAGCCTCTTTGGTTGGTTGCTTTAGATCCAGGCAAAGTGGGAACTGTAGAAGAGATCAGGCAGTGGTGATGAGTGGTGACTGCTGGCCTCTGGCAAAACACTTTAATTACTTTAGGCTCCCAACAGACCGCAGCCAACCCAAGAATAGCAGGTTAAATTAACAACACGTAAACAAATTTAATCAACTCACAAAGTGTTTCCGAAATACCCCAACGTCTAACAGTTAATCACATACTTAGAATTAACAGAGTAAATGGCTGTTTGGTAAGTAATTCGGTTTTTATGAAGTACATTTCAAAACAGATACGTGTGATGTGAAATATTCACAGTTTGAGATGAACAGTAAAATAGAGGGAATGTGTAACAGTCTGTGTGGAACACAGGAAGGATATGGTCTGTACATATAAAAGAACAAACATACTGTGCACCATCCATTAAATACATTATCCATTTAACATACAGGATTAAAAAAACAGGAGTATAAACACAAAGCTTGGTCCCTCAGTATATGAAATAACCATATAAAACAGTCTTAGCTGACATGAAATACAGTATATGAAATAACCATATAAAACAGTCTTAGCAGACATGAAATACAGTATATGAAATAACCATATAAAACAGTCTTAGCTGACATGAAATACAGTATATGAACAATTTTTGCTCTTCTTTTGACAAACAGTAACAGTAACTTTACTAACCCCTTGGAAATTCCATTGCATTTCCTGATAATCATTAGGAAGGAGTAGGCTGGCTGTGTTTGGTAAACATCTTTGGCTTTTAAACTCTCTGGAAAGTTTGTTACCTGGTCACAAGCATATAGCTCTAACAGAGTAAGGCAATGTATGGTTGGCATGAGGTGGGAACCTAGAAGCCGATAAGTAGGAAAGATAATTTTTGAGCGAGGCTAGTTATTTTATTGTGCTGGATTGTCTGGACATGCCACTCCCAAACTTTCCTATTGATACTCAATTGAATGTAAAGTATAAACAACAGGAAGAGAAGGGGCGGTTTGGAAGCAGATCAAACGAGGTAGGTCATGCGCCTCATCCACACCAGCCGTATTGAATATCTAATGTTCATACTAAATAATTAATATATACAAGGATATGTTCCGATATTGAAATCTAATATTTTCCATATTCTGCATTTGTATATATTTTATAGAAAAAAAAAGACTGCTTATTGCTACATCTGAAATGCATAGCAGGCCACCCTGTATGTTTAACACTGCAAATATACAGTGAACTCCAAAAGTATTCGGACAGTGATTTGTTTTGTTGTTTTGGCTCTGTACTCCAGCACTTTGGATTTGAAACAATACAGTGACTATGAGATTAATGTGCAGACTGTCAGCTTTAATGTGAGGGTATTGTCATCCATATCGGGTTAACCGTTTAGAAATTACAGCACATTTAGTACATAGTCCCCCCATTTTAGGGGACCAAAAGTATTACAATTTAACTTCCGTGTCCTAAAGTAGTCAAAAGTTAAGTATTTGGTCCCATATTCATACCAAACAATACTACATCAGGCTTATTTACTCTACAAACTTGTTGGAGTCCATTTGCTGTTTGTTTTAGTTGTGTTTCAGATTTATTTTATTGCCCAATAGAAATGAATGGCAAATAGTGTCATTTTGGAGTCCTTTTATTGTAAATAAAATAGAATGTTTCTAAACCCTTCTACATTGATATGATGCTCACATGAATTATGATCTAATGAATCATGATGAGTAAGAAAGTTACGACCCATACATATATCATACCTCAAACATGCTAACCTCTCACAATACCGCGAGGTTACATTTTTATGGGGACTATTGTAATGATATTTGTGCATATAACCTTTTCATTCGGACTCTCCCATAATCATGTAGATATCCACATTAATGTACAAGTGTTTGAGATATTATTGCTTATTTAAATAAATATTAAATACATCAACTTTTCCATTCATTTTCACAAAATAATCTGAACCCACTTCAACAAATACATCGATAAAGTGGTTAAACTTCATGTCATTTTATTAATATGACTTCACTCTTTACTACTTTAATACACTACTTAATTTGTCCCATTTTTCGTGCTGCAATTTTGGTTTCTTAATATCTCAAATTAAACTCTCATTATCTCCTTGTTTAGTTGTATCATTTCAAATCCAAAATAGCACTATACAAAGCCAAAACAACCCACACATGTAATCACTGTCCCAATCTTCCCCGGAGCTCTCTATAGTTTATCTTCAGTAGTATCATATACAGTAGATGGGTCCTAGCCCTCTGTCTCCCCGTGAGCGTTCTCCTGTGCACTTTGGGTAGTCGTTCTGGTGAAGACTTCTTGTGGCACAGTGAGCATTCTGCCATGGGCCTGTTGGGGTTGTGGGTCAGCATTGTTCTCTGCTCACTCTTTCCAGACTGATCACAATCACACCCCTACAGAGAGCAGAGGAAAGAGTTGTGTTAGTTATCTCTGTTTAAAAGATTAGAATGGATTAACCTTAATTACAGTATATACAAATCTCTGTTATAGTAGGTCTCTGATGATTTACTGATTATTTCCAGTCCTACTAAAGGTATGCTGAGCAATATTAACCTATACAATCCCTATTATAGTACACTACTAACCACATTTAGTTTGTACTGTAAATTACATGAGGGATGTTAAAATCATATTTTCCCCGACACCAGAGAAAATAAATTAAAAATAACATCCATCACAAATTATTAGTTTTACCCCTACAAATACTCCATTTCACACTACCAATCATCTTAATCCATCATTGAAATTGGTGCAGCATTTCGACACAGACTCAGGCTTCCCAGCATGTCTTCTTCGCACTTGAATATCCTCCAGTCAAAATGCAAACAGTGGAGAATCTAAAGTTCAGCATTAAACAGCACTTTCTGTCAGCCAGTGTGTGTTTCTGTGATCACATCATCATCAGGTTTAATCACATTATGAACATCATCCCAAATAGATTCAAAATACAAAAATACATCACTCGAACTTTTAACCTGAATCAACAATACATTTCATAATTTTCCACATCCTTGAAATAACCCCTAGATGCTAACCCACCTCTGGGCATAAAAGACCCATCATGTCAGACAGGTTCACCAGGGTTAAGAAACAGCCAATTTGATTGGCTTTCGGATTCTAAAACTCAGATAACTTAAAAGACACACTTGTGGTTCTCCACTCAAAACAGAATAAAAACGGTGAAAAGGAAAGATGTTTTAAAAGATTCTTCCAAAGCATCAGCAGGATCCTTGGTCGCGTGTTTCTCTCTCTGAAATCATTATTACTCCCTGCGTATATTATAAACAGAAGTCATTTCTCCCTCTGATCCTCTAATGTGTTTGCGCGTGAGATCAGTCGACCTTCGAACCTCTCCAGAGAGAGAGATCTTTATCTTCCTCATATTGAGTTTTTAGCCCACATCTGGCCCCTGTGTCACTGTCTGGCTGAGAGCGCACAACACACACTACATAACGCATCAATCACGACATACACATATCTACACATACATATACCCCACATCATTTGGATTTATGGTTAGGGTTAAAGTGGCAATAAAGTTGAAGTCGGAAATGTACATACACCTTAGCCAAATACATTTAAACTCAGTTTTTCACAATTCCTGACATTTAATCATATACAAATTCCCTGTCTTAGGTCATTAGGATCACCACTTTATTTCTCCAATGTAAATTCAAACAATATAATTTATTCGCTCATTCCCAGTGGTTCAGAAGATTACATCACTCAATTATATTTGTTAGCATTGCCTTTAACTTGAGTCAAGCGTTTAGGGTAGCCTTCCCCAACGCTTCCCACAATAAGTTGGGTGAATTCTGGCCCATTCCTCCTACAGAGCTGGTGTAACTGAGTCAGGTTTGTAGGCCTCCTTTTTACACACTTTTCCAGTTCTGCCCACAAATGTTCTATAGGATTGAGGTAGGGCTTTGTGATGATCCACTCCAATCCTTCTTGTTGTCCTTAAGCCATTTTACTCCTTTGGAAGTATGCTTGGGGTCATTGTCCATTTGAAGACCCATTTGCGACCAAGCTTTAACTTCCAGACTGATGTCTTGAGATCTTGCTTCAATATAATCCACATAATTTTTCCTTCCTCCTTGATCCATCTATTTTTAGAAGTTCACCAGTCCCTCCTACAGCAAAGCACCCCCCACAGCATGATGCTCCACCCCGTGCTTATCACGGTTGGGATTGTTCTTCAGCTTGCAACACCCTCTTTTTCTTCCGAAAATAATTCTAAAACAGTTCTATTTTTGTTTCATCAACCGAATATTTCTCCAAAAATCGATCTTTGTCCCATGTGCATTTGCAAACCATAGTCTGGCTTTTTTATGCTTTTAAGTCCTTCTTCCTTGCTCGCCTTTCGGTTATGTCGATATAGACTCGTTTTACTGTGGATATAATACTTTTGTACCTGTTTCCTCCAGCATCTTCACAAAGGTCCTTTGCTGTTGTTCTGGGATTGATTTGCACTTTTCGCACCAAAATACTTCATCTCTAATCAACCGTCTCCTTCCTGAGGGTATGGGCTGCGTGATCCCATGGTGTTTATACTTGCGTACTATTGTTTGTACAGATAACTTAGTACTTTCAGGCATTTGGAAATTGCTCCCAAGATACTTAGACTTGTGGAGAGTCTACATTATTTTTCTGATGTCTTAGCTGATTTCTTTTGATTTTCCCATGATGTCAAGCAAAGAGGCACTGAGTTTGAAGGTAGGCCTTGAAATACATCCACAGGTACACCTCCAATTGACTCAAATGATGTGCAATTAACCTATCAAGCTTCTAAAGCCATATTACATCATTTTCTAGAATTTTTCCAAGCTGCTTAAAGGTACAGTCAACTTAGTGTTTGTAAACTTCTCAGAACCACTGGAATATGTATACAGTGAATTATAAGTAAATAATCTATTGTAACAATTTTAACCTACTTATGTCATCACAAAGTAGATTCTAACCAATTTCCAAAAATATGGTTTTGTTAACAAGAAATTTGTGGAGTGGTTGAAAAGCGAGTTTTAATACTCCAACCTAAGTGTATTAACTTCACTTCATGTATGTAATTTTTTGGGCGTCTTTTTACTTTCGGTGGTTTAAACTCACATCACACTGGAGGGTTTTCTCTCCGGTGTGGGTCCTCATGTGTTCGTCCAACCTCTCTTATCTCTGACTAAAGGCCTTGTTACACTCACTGCATTTATATGGCTTCTCCTGCAGGGACACACAAACAAACAAACACACACACAGATCACCTCTCAACACACAGCCAACCTGTATACTATACACAAATACGGTACTCAAACAGAGACATTGACTCTCACACAATGACCACCCACAATCCCCACACACCCCTCATATCCTCTCCACTTCACCCCCCAGGGTTTATGGAGATATGAAATGAGAGATTGTACAGCCCCTGAAATGGGGAGGAAATGGCCAGCGTTATGGGCCATAAAACACATGATCCCTCTAAAGCATAAAAAACACGCACAAAAAGCCCTTTGAACATGTACCAGTGCACCATCACCTGGGGCTGTAAATATCACCTCTTCTCCACACCTCATCAGTTTGCCAAAAACATTTCCTCTGTGCCTTTCAGGGGCCTGTCTGATTCCTCAAAAGCTCCTATCGTTGTGGGTGTGTTATTGTGTATATGTGTGTGTGCGTGTGTGCGTGCGTGTGTTTTTCTGGGTGACAGTCTTTCAGTGTGTCTACTTCGGGAAATGTTGACATTGAGCTTAGTTAGAGTTAGAAGAATAATAAGCACTCGCGATAAGTGGGACTCCGATCCTTTTTGAGTGTCAGTCTTTGGGTGGCTCTTTTTGACAATACTCACTGAATAGCAAAAGTCTCTACCCGTTTAGGGTTCCGTTGTCATGGAACTGGGTGAATGCAGGAAGTAAGGGTCCTGGGAAAAGGCTATCATATAGGCGGACTGGCCATCGACACAGGATACAACAGAGTTAAAGGTTCAATGCATATGTCTGTGTGTGTGTATGAGTGTGTGTGTGTCTGCTGAGTGTGTTTGTGAGAGAAAGAATGAAACAGAGATGCTACATTGTTTGAGAACTTGGGTGTGGAGACCAAAAGAACATGTACGTTTTGTGTATTATCAACCTGCTAGTTTAATTTTATCCCTTTTCTAATAAGCATCACTTTCCTACTCAGGGAAAACTTCCTCCTGAATACATACAGAAAACCAAAAAGGGTTCAAGTTCAGAGGGTTGATGTGGAGGACCCAGAATGCATCACTTACCCCGTGATGCTCATAAACTCCCGAGTGGCGCAGTGAGGTCTAGCCACTGCTCGCAGTGCTACTGTCCACTAGAGATCTGTTCGATCCAGGCTCTGCTGTAGCCCGGCCGCAACCGGAGACCAATGGGGCGGCTCCGCATGGTGTCCCAGCGTCGTCCAGGGTAGGGGGGGAATGCGGGCAGGGGGGTAGCGTCAGTTGTGAGCATGTTTTTTATTAACCGGGTTGAGGGTTTGATTCCCATGGGTATGAAAATAAAAAGAATAATGTATGCCCTACTGTAGAGTCGCTCTGATATCTGCTTATATTATATTAATCTAACATCTGTACCTGGTACCTCCGCTCTTCAGCGGCTGTTCACCCTAGTGACATTCAACCCTCTCACTGGCTCACCTCTGAATCTGTCCAGTCAAGAGCCAGCAGGGTTATGAATGGAGGGATAAAGCTCTGTTTATGTACTCTAAGAGCCAGGAGGATCACGTTTTATGTCAATGGTCATCTCTAAACCAGTATGGCCACATTGGATGTCCCCATCCTCTGTTATCCAATACAAAATCAGAGCCTTGCCCATATACCCCTAGGCACTTCTTATAGCTTTGAAAGAATTGGAGAGGTAATTAGCAGTATGGTGATCATTCCACCTAGCCTACTAGAGGGCAAGGGGGAGCAAGTGCCGTATTGCTAATACCCATCTAAACTGCTCCGATCACTTAATGCTGTGATGAACCAATCAGAGACTGCTATATTGGACCAATAGGAACCAGCTATAACTGACCAATGAAAAAGTGTTACAGTAAAACCCTTTAAGAGGTTTTCAAACTGAAAACAGGGGACTTTTCTGGAGCGAACTTCAGAACTCCTGGCCAAAAAGTAAAACAAAATCAAACAGAAGCACCCCCCACAGAGGGAACCAGTGAATTTTTATCAGTGTATTTACAGTCAATCCTCTTGTCACCATCACAAAACTTAAGTTAATAAAAATCTCTGACCGGCAACATGTCACCACTTTATACAATCACATGTGTTCTATTGTAGTTGCCGATGGTTTGTATGTGGATAAACCACACAACTCTAAACAGATCCATCTCTAAACTATACATTAACAAGAGCTGAGCTCCTTCTTCCAAAATCGCATTTGTTCTGCTGAGGGTGACTTCATCGATCCAGCTCTCTGCTGTGTGTCACAGCTCAGCCCCATATTCACTACTGCAGTCCTCGGTGCTCTCAGAGGCAAAGACAGAGCCAGGGACACACAAAAACCATGTCTCAATTCAAACATGAATGTTTCATCAAGTCCTCGCTAGAGAGGTAAGAGCTGATAGGAGTGTCCCATACCGCCAGCTGCCTGTTTCCACTGTAATGTTTTAGGCCGAGAAGCTTTATACTGTACCTGCAGTCCAGGTTCATTGGAGTGCAACATAATGATGTGTCTTAGCAAACAGGAAATTACTCAGAAAGCGTGTCAACAAAACCTTCAGGCCATACCCATATCAATTAATGATCATTAAAAAAGTTATAAATAAATACTGTACATAATATACACTCCCATGCTATCACAACCACACTCCAACACACATACTCATGAGGGTGATTGGTGGAGACTTCAGTGGGTGGAAAGTGATCGCAGATCCACGGGCAGGAAATGACCTCATGAGAGACCAGGGTGACCATGCCCCTTCTCCTCTCCCCACCCTGAGCAGGTTGATCCAAGCTCTGAGTCAGATTTACATTTACATGCTCATCATATCAACACTAACATACCTGTCATGTCCTCACAATGTACAGATCAGAACCCAATCACGTCTTTAAAAAATCAGATTTACTCAGTGTCTGCTATAATTGCTATTACATGTGGATGATATTCTAGTCCACCATATCCAGCTCTAAGTAGTCTTCATTATCCCTAGTCTTGAAAAAAAATAACTGTGGGAGAAGTTTACGTGAGTGTTCTGGAATCGCCTCCTGGGAAAGAATGTCCTTCAGCTTTCATGTTTGCAGATCTAACACTGACTGGCAAACAGACTCCTCTCTACTCCTGCTGCCTGGCAGAGGTGTGTAACTCTATTCTGTTTTACTTCTCAGCTTGGCTGAGCATGACCAATCAACTAAAGCATAGGTGAGATGGGCAGATTAGCATTTATGACACCTGGACTTACACTATATATAAAATACCCCCTTAAAATTAGTGATTTCCATTTCACATTTCCTTAATAGCGGAGTGTATAAAATTGAGCACACAGCCATGCAATCTCCATAGACCAAACATTGTCATAGAATGGCCTTTCTGAAAGAGCTCAGTGACTTTCAACGTGGCACTGATCATAGGATGCCATCTTTCCAACAAGTCAGTTCGTCAAATGTCTGCCCTGCTAAAGCTGCCCCGGTCAACTGTAAGTGCTGTTATTGTGAAGTGGAACCGTCTAGGAGCAACACGGCTCAGCCGGTGTAGGCCACACAATGGTTCAGGCTAGGCCCTTTGGATTCCAGTGAGGGGGAAATCTTTTCCCTTTACAGCATACAATGCCATTCTAGATTCTGTCTTCCACTTTGGGGTCTGTGCCCGACTTCACTAATGCTCTTGTGGCTGAATGAAGCAAGTCCCCCCAGCAATGTTCCAACATCTAGCAAAGCCTTCCCAGAAGAGTGGGAGGCTATATAGCAACAAGGGGGACCACTCCATATTAATGCCCATGATTTTGGAGGTGAGATGTTCACGAGCGGGTGTCCATGAGTGTATCTTAGACACACACAATCGCAAAGCTATAAAAACACAGTATAATGTGCAGATTTTCCCTTACATAAAAGAAAAGTATCTTAAATATTTCATTAACTTATCACCCATGTTATGTTGTAGTATTATTTCCTAGCCCGTTTGGAGGTTAAAAACATCTGGCAACAAAAACAGCTCTCAACGAAAACAGATCCAGAATGTCCCTGACTACAACAAAAAAAATCTTAGTCAAACGAGAGTCAAAAATGTTTAACGTTTATTTTTCGAACCCACTACCCTGGCGTTACAAGCGCCATGCTCTACCAATTGAGCTATCCGTGTGGTTAATCTACATTTTATCTAAATCTGAATGAAAATTATACAAATCTAAAACGAACTTTTATTGCCATTGCCAACTATGTAAAAATAGCCAACAAATAAAAACATTGCAGCCTCAGGTTTTAAAAAAAGGCCTGATACAAATAAATATCCTATAAATCACAATGGCATGTCTGCAATGAACTTGAAACATTGTATCAACTATCAACTGGGTCGGCCCAAAACTCGCGCTAGCAAACTTGTTCAACATTTATAAAAATATTCTGGCCTTCCCAGCTCCGTAGCTTTCAACACACAGTGTTGGCTATTTGTGCAAGGGATAAGAAGTAAACAGGTATTTTATGACGTTTCCACTGAATCAGAGCATTACATTTTTCCTTTTCATGCCAAGTGGTTATTTTTAAAATACTTTGAGGAACTATTGTCATTCTCAACTGATTCTAAAAACAGACTTTGTTTACTTGATGTTTGAGGTGAAGAAAAAATTACTTTGAGAAGCTCCACAGTTCATTATTGGTGGTGAGTTAAGACAATCAGAAATACTAATTAGACAACACCAAATGGACACCTTTATAGGCCTACATTTTGTGCAAAGGCCAGGCTACTAGTCGTACTTCTATATGCGTAATCAGGTGTGCGTGCGTCTAGTCAACATTCTCAGGAGCGTTTCAAACAAAATAATGAATAATTACAAAACTTGCAAATGAATAAATACAAAACATGTTTCTCACAAGTGTAGCATGGGCTGTGAGTTCTGCAAACAACATTCCACTCCACAATTACTGTAATAATAATATATTTAAAAGCATTAACATAAATTACCATAACCAATCGAAATTTAGAATTAAAAGTAAGCTTAGCTACTACAAGTGATATAAATGTACTGGGGGAACTGATGCACAGCAAACCGTTATGAAACAATGATATGCACAAAATGGCGGGAACCATTCTAGAAGGTGCACTGTGCAGCTGACCACACTCCCCTATTTCTTGCATCCCGCGGCCTCCTCAATGGATTAGTTCACTGAACAAGCAAATCAGACAGGTATCTCGTGTGCCATGAAAATGTTTTATCTATTTGTCTCTGCTCGACCTAAAAAATATTGGTTCGACCAACCCTATACCACAATCGACCATTGCGACTAAATGGGGTCAGCCCTAGATTCTATATGCGATTTGATGTTTCCAAACATATTGCTCACTCCCACTGTGTGAACAATTATTAGTCAAGTCATATTTTACCACATCATCATTATTATGCATATTTCCCAACTCCAAGTTGTATAAACTGGAATGCTTATTGGATTTAAGCATATCAGGTGATGTGTATTTGTGTAATGAGGGAGGGTGTGGCCTAAGGAGATCAACACCCTATATCAAAGTGTGTATAATTATAATTATAATAATAATAATATGCCATTTAGCAGACGCTTTTATCCAAAGCGACTTACAGTGGGGAAAAAAAGTATTTAGTCAGCCACCAATTGTGCAAGTTCTCCCACTTAAAAAGATGAGAGAGGCCTGTAATTTTCATCATAGTTACCGTCAACTATGACAGACAAAATGAGGAGAAAAAAAACCAAAAATTCACATTGTAGGATTTTTAATGAATTTATTTGCAAATTATGGTGGAAAATAAGTATTTGGTCAATAACAAAAGTTTCTCAATACTTTGTTATATACCCTTTGTTAGCAATGACACAGGTCAAAGCGTTTTCTATAAGTCTTCTCAAGGTTTTCACACACACTGTTGCTGGTATTTTGGCCCATTCCTCCCATGCGAGATCTCCTCCCTAGAGCAGTGATGTTTTGGGGCTGTCCTGGAGCAGCACAGACTTTCAACTCCCTCCAAAAAGATTTTCTATGTTTTTGAACTGGCTGAGGCCACTCCAGGACCTTAAAAAATTATTTTTCACCAAGCCACTCCTTTGTTGCCGTCGATGTGTTTGGGATCATTGTCATGCTAAAAACCCACCCTTTCATCTTCAATGCCCTTGTTGATGGAAGGAGGTTTTCACTCAAAATCTCCACATACATGCCCCATTCATTCTTTCTTCATCATTTTAAACCCCAAAGCATGATGTTTCCACCCATGCTTCACAGTAGGTATAGTGTTCTTTGGATGCAACTCAGCATTCTTTGTCCTCCAAACCGCGAGTTGAGTTTTTACCAAAACGTTCTATTTTGGTTTCATCTACCATTTACATTCTCCCCAATCCTCTTCTGATCATCCAAATCCTCTATAAACTTCAGAGCGGGCCTGACATGTACTGGCTTAAGCAGAAGCACGTCTTGCACTGCAGATTTGAGTCCCTGGCGGCTAGTGTGTTACTGATGGTGAAGCTTTGTTACTTTGGTCCCAGCTCTCCAGGTCATTCACTAGGTCCCCCTGTGTGGTTCTGAATTTTTGCTCACCGTTCTTGTGATCATTTTCTATCATTCCCCATGATTTCTGTTTTATGTCTTCCATTTCCTAATAATTTTCCCACAGTTGATTTCTTCCAACCTAGCTGCCTACCTATTGCAGATTCAATCTTCCCACTGGTGCAGTCTATTTTGTTTCTGGTTCACTTTGACAGCTCTTTGTGGTCTTACGTTTTGGTGTACTGTTTGAGGAGGTTGCTACTTGTCTTTTATACTGATAACAATTACGTTTCATTAATACAGTATCGAGTGGAGCACCTCTTAAAAAAAGTTACGGTCTGTCTAGAATCTTGCTTGTTTCATAGGTACCCAAATACTATTTTCCACCATAATTTCCAAATAAATTCATAAAAAAATCCTACAATGTGATTTTCTGGATTTTTTTCTTCTCATTTGTCTGTCATAGTTGGCGTGTACCTATGATAGAAAATTACCGGCCCTCTCTCATCTTTTAAAGTGGGAGATTTTTGTTGACTAAATCTTTTTTCCCCACTGTACAGTCTCACGTCATTTTTTTGTGTATGGAGTGGTCCGGAGGATCAACCCACTACCTTGGCGTTACAACGTGCTCTACCAGCTGAGCTACAGA
>NW_025538709.1:7500-17288 GCF_020615455.1 Coregonus clupeaformis | reverse complement strand
ATCCTGACTGGTTGCATCACTGCCTGGTATGGCAAACTGCTGACTCCGACCTCAAAGGCCTACAGAGGAGGTGCGTACGTCCCGACATCCTGGGGCCAAGCTTCCTGCCATCCATGACCTCTATACCAGGCGGTGTCAGAGGAAGGCCCTAAAAATCGTCAAAAAGACTCCAGCCACCCTAGTCCTTAGACTGTTCTCTCTGCTACCACACGGCAAATGCAACCCCCCCCAACACATTCATATATTTCTTATAAAAGAAGAAGTGATACAGTCAGTTTCTCCTCAACTCATAGCCAAGAGAGACTGGCATGCATAGTATTGATATTGCCCTCTGATTACACATAGAAGAAAGCAAGACGTGCCGCTCTGTTCTGGGCCAAATAACCTGCAGCTCCCAACTAGGTCTTTCCTTCCATCTTCGAACCACACGACTGGACAATAATCAAAGATAAGACATAACTGGAGCCTGCAGGACTTGCTTTTGGAGTGTGGTGTCAAAAAAGCACAGCATCTCTTTTTACGGACAGACCTCTCCCCATCGTTACAACCATTTAATCTATATAAGTTTTGACCATTGTGACAGTTTACAAACGGGTAACAACAAGTAATTTAGTCTCCTCAGCTTGTTCAACAGCCACACCATTCATTACCAGATTCAGCTGGAGTGTGTATAGATCAACTAGGGAATGATTTGTACCAAATACAATGCTCAGTTTTAGAAATGTTCTGGACCAGTTTATTTCTGGCCACCCATTCCAAAACCTTCAAACTCTTTGTTAAGGGTTTCAGTGACATCATTAGCTGTGGTTGCTGATGCATATGGTTGAATCATCAGCATACATGGACACACATGCTTTGTTTAATGCCAGTGGCAGGTCATTTAAAAATGAAAGTAGAGGGCCTACACTACACTTTACATGTTTGACATTAGAGAAGCTTCCATTAAAGAAAACCCTCTGAGTTCTATTAGATAGATAGCTCTTGAATCCACGATATGGCAGGGTTGAAAAGCCATAACACACAAGTTCTCTCAACAACAGGTTATGGTCAATAATGTCAAAGGGCTGCACTTGAAATCTAGCCGCTCCTACTTTCTTATTATACATTTCTTTCAACCAATATCATTGAAGAACATTGAAAGAAATTAAGAGCAGTTTGCTGCTGAAAAGTGGGAAAATTGATCTACAAGAAGAGTTTGTCTAAAAGTTATCTTGGCCAAAAAGGCTGTTCAACTAAGTACTAGCTCCAGGGGTGCCAATAATTTTGTCCATGCCATTTGTCTTTTATCTTCTAAACAAATTGTTTAAACGTAAGTTAACAAAAATAAAATTTTAAGTTATGGGGACTAAATGTTTTTTTTTTAATTTTAACTTATTTGAGAAGAAATAGGGAATTATTTAAGAATAGTGCAAGGGTGCCAATATATCAGCCCTATAAAAAATCTGTTTTATTATTTTGCCTGATTTCGTATAGATTTTCGCAAGGTGGATTTTATAGGGCCCTACAAATATTTGGACTAGCAACTGTAACTCTGAATAAACACTCAGTATCGGCTGCTAGAGGTTGACACGGGAACAGGACTCCCGCATGTCTTGCTGGAATGAGAGTCAAGTTCTATAGTCAAGTTCTGGACAGGACAAGATAGACAGTCTACAGGAACGGGCAGTACAGGAATCGTTATAAGCTTTTTTTTGAGGGGGAGGTATAAATATGTAATGTGTGGAACATTTCATGCAAATAAAACTGTGTAGGCCCCATATACACTGCTCAAAAACACTTCAAACAACACATCCTAGATCTGAATGAATGAAATAATCTTTTTAAATACTTTTTTCTTTTACATAGTTGAATGTGCTGACAACAAAATCACACAAAATGTATCAATGGAAATCAAATTTATCAACCCATGGAGGTCTGGATTTGGAGTCACCCTCAAAATTAAAGTGAAAACCACACTACAGGCTGATCCAAACTTTGATGGTAATGTGTCTTAAAACAAGTCAAAATGAGGCTCAGTATGGTTGTGTGGCCTCCACGTGCCTGTATGACCTCACTACAAACGCCCCTGGGCATGCTCCTGATGAGGTGGCGGATGGTCTCCTGAGGGATCTCCTCCCAGACCTGGACTAAAGCATCCGCCAACTCCTGGACAGTCTGTGGTGCAACGTGGCGTTGGTGGATGGAGCGGACATGATGTCCCAGATGTGTGCTCAATTGGATTCAGGTTCTGGGGAACGGGCGGGCCAGTCCACCCAGCATTAATGCTTCCTCTTGCAGGGAACTGCTGACACACTCCAGCCACATGAGGTCTAGCATTGTCTTGCATTAGGAGGAACCCAGGGCCAACCGCACCAGCATATGGTCTCACAAGGGGGTCTGAGGATCTCATCTCGGTACCTTATGGCAGTCAGGCCTCCTGGCCGCACACATGGAGGGCTGTGCGTCCCCCAAAGAAATCCACCCCACACCATGACTGACCCACCGCCAAACCGGTCATGCTGGGAGGATAAATAAATAAAAAAAATAAAAATGTTGCAAAAAGGCAGCAGAAACGTTCTCCACGGTGTCTCCAGACTCTGTCACTGTCTGTCACATGTGCTCAGTGTGAACCTGCTTTCATCTGTGAAGAGCACAGGGCGCCAGTGGCGAATTTGCCAATCTTGGTGTTCTCTGGCAAATGCCAAACGTCCTGCACGGTCGGGCTGTAAGCACAACCCCCCACCTGTGGACGATCCGGGCCCTCATACCACCCTCATGGAGTCTTTTCCTGACCGTTTGAGCAGACACATGCACATTTGTGGCCTGCTGGAGGTCAATTTGCAGGAGCTCTGGCAGTGCTCCTCCTGCTCCTCCTTGCACAAAGGCGGAGGTAGCAGTCCTGCTGCTGGGTTGTTGCCTCCTACGGCCTCCTCCACGTCTCCTGATGTACTGGCCTGTCTCCCTGGGTGCAGCACCTCCCATGCTCTGGACACTATGCTGACAGACACAGCAAACCTTCTTGCCACAGCGCCTCGCATTGATGTGCCATCCTGGATGAGCTGCACTACCGGAGCCACTCTGTGTGGGTTGTAGACTCCGTCTCATGCTACCACTGGAGTGAAAGCACCGCCAGCATTCAAAAGTGACCAAAACATCAGCCAGGAAGCACTTAGGAACTGAGAAGTGGTTTGTGGTCACCACTTGCAGAAACCACTTCTTTATTGGGGGTGTCTTGCAAATTGCCTATAATTTCCCACCTGTTGTCTATTCCATTTGCACAACAGCATGTGAAATGTATTGTCAATCAGTGTTGCTTCCTAAGTGGACAGTTTGATTTCCACAGAAGTGTGATTGACTTGGAGTTACATTGTGTTGTTTAAGTTTTCCCTTTATATTTTTGAGAAAAAAGCAGCAATAGTACTGTTTGTCCATCTTAAATTGCCATAGCTATTATACACTTCCTCAAAATAGTCAGAATTAATCAAGAAAAAATTAATGACAGATTTCTTGAGTTGACATTTCTTTTGCCGAGGAGATCTTTTAGTCACACAATTTTCCCATCTAACTAAAATGTTTGGTGCAGTATTACAAAAAATGTGCATGAAAATGAGTCATCTACCGTTGAGTGACAACAAACACTTCATTGAAGAATCCCTACTGTTCCAATGACCCGACGAAGGGCGTAGACTTCGGCTCTGGAACTTCGGCTTGCCTCAAGACATTTTTGTGTTGCATGAACAGCCAAAAAAACCTTTGCCAAACATTAAAATGGAACAAAAAGCGTCACAGAATGTCATAATATATGCACAAACTGTTCCAAAAATGTTTTTCCTTACCGTGAGAAAGTTATTTCTGATTTCTGTGCGTAAAAATGAGCACGGGACGAGAGTGATTTTTTATCGGGATGGGACAGGAAAGTTCCAGGGTTCTAGAATTTTTGCGGGGATCAGGATATTTAGGAAAAATTTGACAGGACAAGACGGGAAGAATGAATTTTCACTCCAGTGTCAACCTGAATATGATCCTAAGTAGCAGCACATCACATCATTTTGAACAAACAAAACATGTAATTGAATCATGACTTTCTGATAACCCTCCTCTGTGCTGCTAGCAGTGTAGCACTCTACCCCATCTGACCCACTAATGAAGGTCATCCCCATCACCCACTGTCTCGTTATGGTAATGAGCAGAGGCTGAAGAAACACACGAATGTAAACAAACACCTCGCAGCTCAGACGAAAATCCTCCTGATGTGTAGTTAACAAGGTCACCACTGGTGAGGATGTGTCAAGTCCTAAAGGACAGCTAGCCTGTTAAAAAACAACAGTAACATTTTTATATTTAGGTATAGACAGCAGGCACTGTGTAGTTCTGATGACAGCTGAACAAAACATATTGTGCTTATACTGTTAGAGCAGCCAGAGGTCAGAAAGCTGATAGATATGCCTGATACTGTACCTATCCTGTCCTGTCCTTAAGTCCCTGCCCTGTATAAGCTGCTTAGCTGTGTTTTGTGCTCCTGTGGTGAGCTAAGCTCTCCCCTTCAGTCTTTTGGCTCCTTTGATCTCCTCTGTAGTAAATATGGTCTTATCTTTTATCTGGCTAAATATGGAAATAAATTTATGACGCTCACACCTTTATGCTCTGTTGGCAGAACCAGGTTTAACCCTAGAATGGAGGTGTGTTTGGTCGTTAACCCCTCCTTGGCAAACCCTGGTTTAACCCTAGGATGGAGGTGTGTTTTATTAACCCCTCCTTGGATTAACCTAGGATGGAGGTATGTTTGTTAACCCCTCCTTGGCAACTTGGTTTAACCCTAGGATGGAGTGTGTTTTTGTATTAACCCTCCTTGGCAACTTGGTTTAACCTAGGATGGAGTGTTTTTGTATTAACCCCCTCCTTGCAACTTGTTTTAACCCTAGGATGGAGGTGTTTTTGTATTAACCCTCTTGGCAACTTGGTTTAACCCTAGGATGGAGGTGTTTTTGTGTTAATCCCTCCTTGGCAACCTGGTTTAACCCTAGGATGGAGGTATTTTTGTATTAACCCCTCCTTGGCAACTTCTGGTTTAACCCTAGGATGGAGGTGTTTTTGGTAAGACTTTAACCACACCACCAACCTCGCCAGCAACTTGGTTTAACCCTAGGATGGAGGTGTTTTTGTATTAACCCCTCCTTGGCAACCTGGTTTAACCCTAGGATGGAGGTGTGGTTGTGTTAAGCCTCGCCAAGCAAACTCTGGTTTAACCAGGATGGAGGTTGTTGTGTTAACCCCTCCTTGGCAACTTGGTTTAACCCTAGGATGGAGGGTGTGTTGTGTTAACCCCTCCTTGGCAAAACCTGGTTTAACCCTAGGATGGAGGTGTGGTTGTGTTAACCCCTCCCTTGGCAACTTGGTTTAACCCTAGGATGGGAGGTGTGGTTGTGTTAACACCTCCTTGGCAACCTGGTTTTTAACCCTAGGATGGAGGTATGGTTGTGTTAACCCCTCCTTGGCAACTTGGTTTTAACCCTAGGATGGAGTGTGTTTGGTGTTAACCCCTCCTTGGCAACTTGGTTTAACCCTAGGATGGAGGTGTGGTTGTGTTAACCCCTCCTTGGCAACCTGGTTTCACCCTAGGATGGAGGTGTGGTTGTGTTAACCCCTCACTTGGCAACTTGGTTTAACTCTAGGATGGAGTGTGGTTGTGTTGACCCCTCCTTGGCAACTTTTTAACCCTAGAATGGGTGTGTTTGTGTTAACCCCTCCTTTGATGTGTTGTAACCTCTCCTATGTTACCCCACCCCATCCTTTTTGACTCAGGACGACTACATCTCGATGATACATTTTTATAGCAAAGCAAACCTACAGTTGCACATTGTTCTGATTTGGGTTTCACGTATTGTGGGTAAAACTACACATTAGAGGCTGTGGGCAAATACATGTGAGGCCAGCTAGCAAACTGTTCACAGAACTGTTCTATCAATTAGCACCGTCATTCAAACGTACAAAACCTTCTCTCCCAGGGAACATGGGAGTCATAAGGATCTGGTCTCAGCTCTGAAGTCAAACCCCTCACACCTCGGAGAGAGCTGGACCTGAGCTACAATCACCCGGGGAGACTCAGGAGTCAGGACTGCTCTCTGCTGGACTGGGAGGATCCACACTGCAGACTGGAGAAACTCGGTATGTAGAGGGTTTGTGTCCAATGTTCATGGTCAGGCATGTTGGAGTTATCAGGCTAGTTAAGACAAACATTCTGACCACCACTTGGACTAAGTTATATAAAGACTTTTGTTGTGTGTGTGTGTGTGTTTGTAGGTGTGTGTGTGTGTGTGTGTGTGTGTGTATGTGTGTGTGTGTGTGTGTGTGTGTGTGTGTGTGTGTGTGTGTGTGTGTTTTAGTGCACTATCCTGTACTCACACAAACTGAACCCACACACACACTCCTTATTCACACTGGACACACACACAAATTGGAGAAAAAAACACACTGGACACACACACACACGCTGGACCCACAGACAAACACTGGACACACACACACACACCTGGACACACACACAAACACATACTGGAAACACACACACACTGGACACAGCACACACTGGGCACACACACACACACACACACACTGACACACACACTGAACACACACACTAGACACACACACACTGAACACATACAAACAAAGGACACACACACCGCACACTGGACACACACACACACACACACACTCACACTGGACACACACACACACACACAATGGAAAACACACACACTCACACTGGAGACACACAAACACACTCACACTGGACACACAACAAACATACTGAACACACACACACACACACACACACACTCACACTGGACACACACACACACACACACACACTGGACACACACACAAACATACTGACACACACACACACACACACACACACACTGACACACACACACACACACTTACACACTCACCCACACCCATGCACACACAAACTGGAAAAAAACACACTAGACACACACACACACGCTGGACACACACATACACACACACAAACAAACACACTGGACAAACACACACACAGACCCAGACTGACACACACACACACAAAAAGGAAACACACACACTCACACAGGTCCACACACACACACACACACACTGGATCCATACATACACACACTAGACACACATACACACACAAAACAAACACACTGGACAAACACACACACACTGGACACACACACACACACACAAAGGAAACAAACACACTCACACAGAACACACACACACACACACACTGGATCCATACAGTACACACACTAGACACACACACATACTGGACAAACACACACACGCTGGATACACACACACACACACACACACATACACTGGACACACACACACACTGGACACACACACACACACTGGACACACGCACACACACACACACTGACACACACACACATACACTGGACACACACACACACATTTGGACACACACACACACTCACACTGGACACACACACACTGGACACACACACACACTGGACACACACACATACACTGGACACACAACACACTGGACAACAATCACACACACACTGGACACACACACACACACACTGGACACATACACACACTGACAAACACGCACTCTGGACATACGATCCACACACACACTGGACACAAACACACTGACACACACACACACTGGCCCCACACACACACTCACACTGTACACACACACACACACACACTGGACACATACACAAAAAGGACACACACTGGACACACACGCACTCTGGACACACGATCACACACACACTGGACACAAACACACTGGACACACACACACACTGGCCCCACACACACACTGGACAAATACACACACAAAAAGGACACACACTATACAAAAAAGGACACACACAGGACACAAACACTGACACACACACACACACACACACACACACTTGGACAAAGTTATATGTGACTGTGTGTGTGTGTGTGTGTGTGGTAGGTGTGTGTGTATGTGGTATGTGTGTGTGTGTGTGTGTGTGCTAATGTTTGTTGTGGTGTGGTGTGTGTTGGTGTGTGTGTGTGTGGTGGTGTGTAGGTGTGTCTGTGTGTGTGTGTGTGTCTGTAGTGTGTGTGTGTGTGTGTGTGTGTGTGTAGTGTGTGTGTGTGTGTGTGTGTAGGTGGTGTGTGTGTGTGTGTGTGTGAGTTCAGGTGTACCCTCAATGACTGCTTCTGTTTCTTCTGCTTGATCGCCACAGTGTGGAACATGGTGAAGAAAACAGAATGAAACCTGGACCTAGAAAATGTGAGTGTTGACTGTTGTTTACAAAGAGTTGCTTTGACAATGTGTGTGTGTTATAATAGATGTGTGTGATGTTTGTGTTACTTTAGAAATGTGTGTGTGTGTTCAGTGTGTGTGTGTGTGTGTGTGTACCTAGGGTGTGTGTGTCCAGGTGTTTGTGTGTGTGAATTCAGGATGTGTGTGTGTGTTCCAGGATGGGTGTGTGTTTGTATGTGTGAAATGTGTGTGTGATTCAGATGTGTGTGTAATAGGTGTGTGTCGATTGTAGTGTTGTGTGTGTGTGTGTGTGTGTGTTCAGTGTGTGTGTTCGGAAACTAGTGTGTGTTGCAATTTTGTGTGTGTGTGTGTGTGTGTGTGTGTAGTGTTCAGGCTGTAGTGTGTTTTTGTGTTCAGAGATGATGATGATTTCTAATATTGTGTCTGGTTTCATCCATCTGATGTCTGTGATCTCACACTGGACCCAAACACAGTAAACAGAATCCTCTCTCTGTCTGAAGAGAACAGAAAGGTGACACGAGAGAGAGAGGGAGCAGCGGTATCCTTGATCACCCAGAGAGATGAGGGCTGAACAGGTGCTGTGTAGAGAGGGTCTGATCGGCGCTGTTACTGGGAGGCAGACTGAGTGGGGAAGAGGGGGGCTGTTATAGGGAGTGACATATAAAGGAATCACTTGGGAGAGAGGAGGGTGGCGACTGTTGGCTTGGATACAATGACAAGTCCTGGAGTCTTGACTGCTCTGACAACAGTTACTCTGCCAGGTACAATAATAAGTCCACTACCATAGATGTCCCTCCTCCAGCTCCCACAGAGTAGGAGTGGGTCTGGACTAACTTACTGAGCACTCTGTCCTTCTACAGAGTCTCCTCGACATACTGACCCACCTGAACACATTCCACTCCCATTCACTGGGCCCCTCTATCCAGGTTTAGGGTTCATGATGTTGACTCCTCAGTGTCCCTGTAAATATAACCATGGTAACACTGACACACACACACAAACACACTAAACACAAACACACACACTGTACACAACACACACACACACACGCAAACACACTGTACACACACACACACACACACTGAACACACCACACTGGACACACACTGAAACACACTTCACACACACACTGACACAAACAAGCACTCTGACAAAGCACAAATACTGGACACACTCACACTGGACATACACACACACACTAGGACACACACACACACACACACTGTACACACACACACACACACTGGACACACACACACACACACACAAACACACACACACACACACACACACACACTGACAAACACACACACACACAATGAACACACAACACACTGGACACACACACACACACACACTACACACACACACACACACACACACTGAACACAACACACTGGACACACACACTGGACATACACACACACACACACACACACACTGACACACACACACACACTGGACACACCCAAAACACACAACACACACATACACTGACAAATACACACACAAA
>NW_025538708.1:0-17295 GCF_020615455.1 Coregonus clupeaformis | reverse complement strand
TGTCATGAGGCCCTCTCACTCCACCGGGTTACCACCTTAATTTGTTTCCACTATCTTCCACTCTGCTCACCTCCCTCTCTCTACTCAGCCTAACTAGCTCCACCTGTCCCTGCTCTGCTCGGCCTCTAATTACTCTGCCAGCTGCGCTGCATTACCCACTAACCCTCTCCCAGTATTTAAGGCCCTGTCTTTCAGCTCTCCGGTGTCAGATCGTCTGCAAGCTCACACCCGGAACCTGTTTGCTTCGCCTTCTGGCTCACCCTGGTTTTGTGACCCCGGACCTGCCTGTTTTTTGGATACTCTTCTGCCTCAGGAGATCCAGACCTGCTTCTGCCATTACGACTCCTGACTACTCTTCAATCCCGTAACTCTGACCAGCCTTCTGCCTTGCTACTACGTATTTTGGATTTCCCTTGAACTGTACTGCTGCCTGGTTGTCATTCCCGCCTGTTGTGTCTGTGTCTCCCCCCAGGACTTCTGGACCACCCACCACCGGCTTCATAGGACGATCGCTGCCACTGGGGGGCACAGACCCAGCGCGATTGGACGGGATCCCTGTTACCCCTGGAGCCTTCATTCACTCCTACTTCCCTTTTCCCTTAAGTTTAATAAACTTTCTGGTGTGACGCAATTGTGGTCCTCTGGTCGTCTGTCTGAATCGTGACAGTACGATCTGACCATTATGGACTCAGCGCACACTTTCCCGACATGGAAACCGAAGTGAGCATGAGCAGCAGTTCCAGCAGCAGCAACAACAACTCGCCATGATCATTCAACTCCTCACCAACCTTACCCCAGCCAGTCTGCCCACCAGCCCAGCCCCGAGATTACCTGCCCCGGTCATTGCAGCCGCTGCTCGAACCCAAGATTGAAACCCGAGCGGTTCAACGGCGATTCAACCCAGTCCGGTCATTCCTGACTAGCTGCGACTTTAGTTCTCCTTGCAACAAGGGACCTTCGCCACGGAGGGGGCTAAAGTTGGGTATGCCATCACTCACCTGACGGGCCGAGCTCGACTCTGGGGAACAGCAGAGTTCGAACGTCAAACCCCCGCATGTGCAACCTTCGACCTGTTTGCTGAGGGAGATGCTGAAGGTGTTTGACCTGGATTCACCCACAGTGAGGCGTCTCGTGAACTGTTCAGTATTCGACAAGGCAGACGTACAGTCGCAGACCATTCCATCGACTTCCGAACCCTGGCTAGGCGAAGTTCTTGGAACACACCATCGTTGGTGGACGCGTTCTTCCATAGTTTGGCTGACTATATCAAGGAACGAGTTGGTCTCCCATGAACTGCCTTCCACTCTTGATGAAGCCATCGCACTGACTGTCAGGATCGAGCAGAAGGATACAGACCCGTCGTCGTGAGAGGGCGCCAAGGTCCACCTACTACCGGCATTCGGAGAGATCCGACTGGGCTCCTGTCATCTACTGCCACTCACCCAGGTCAGCTTGATCAGTCTGAGCCTATGGAGATTGGGCGAGCCTCCCTCACTCCTGCAGAGCGCCAGCGCCCGCTTCACCTCAAACCTCTGCCTCTATTGTGGAGGTGATGGACATCGTGTGGTAACCTGCCCTTTAAAGGGCCGAAGCTCACCGGGCGTAGGGGGAGTCCGGTTGAGTTCAATGACCATCCAGTCCTCCGACCGCAAACCCCTGCTGCAAGTTCACCTCCGCCTCTCTGACTCAACTCACACCCTGGCTGCTCTGGTGGATTCTGGCGCCGAAGCCAACATAATGGACATCAAGCTGGCACGCCAACTGGGACTGGAGAACCTCCGTTTGACCCTCCTATTCCTGCCCGGGCACTGGACGGACACTTACTCGGATCGGTCACTCATGTCACGGCCCCGGTCTCTCGATGGGTCTGTCCGGAAACCATCAAGAAACTATCCAGTTTCACCTGCTCCCCTCTCCAGGCCAACCCCTCATCCTGGGTTACCCATGGCTCCGCGCACAACCCTCAGCTCGACTGGGTGACCGGGGTGATCAGGGAGTGGGGAGAGGACTGCCACCGAACCTGCCTGCTTGCTGCCGCACTACCCCCTCGGCCAGTACCTACTAACTCCGCTCCTGACCTCTCCAATGTCCCAGAATGCTACCATGGTCTCAGAGAGTGTTTAACAAAGCAAGAGCCACATCTCTGCCCCCTCACCGACCGGATGCGACTGTGCCATCGACCTCCTCCCTGGAACAGCTCCTCCAAGGGGTCGTCTTTATTCGTTGTCTGCTCCTGAGAGAAAGTCCATGGAGGACTACATCAATGGCTCTCTGTCCATGGATTAATCCGTTCATCTTCATCTCCTGCTGGTGCTGGCTTCTTCTTTGTGGGGAAGAAGGACGGATCTCTTCGCCCCTGCATCGACTACAGGGGACTCAACGACATCACAGTGAAAACCGTTACCCTCTGCCTCTGCTCACCCTCTGCTTTTGAGTTGCTCCAGGGAGCCACTGTTTTTACCAAGTTGGATCTCGGAAACGCTTACCACCTAGTGCGGATCCGGGAGGGAGATGAATGGAAAACCGCATTCAATACACCAACAGGCCACTCACGAGTATCTGGTTATGCCTTTTGGCCTCACCAATGCTCCTGCTGTGTTCCAGGCTCTAGTGAATGATGTACTGCGGGACATGTTAAACAAGTTTGTCTTCGTTTACCTGGATGACATCTTAATTTACTCCAGAAACCTGTCTGAACACACCCGCCATGTCCAGCAAGTCCTTCATCGTCTTCTGGAGAATTCCCTCTACGCCAAGGCAGAGAAATGTGAGTTTCACGTCAAGACAGTGGCCTTCCTGGGGTACATAGTGGCAGAAGGAAGTATCCAAATGGATCCTGCCAAAGTATCATCAGTCACTTCATGGCCAGTTCCGGAGAACAGAAAGAAGCTGCAACAGTTTCTGGGGTTTGCTAACTTCTATAGGAAGTTTATCCGGAACTACAGTACCGTTGCTGCCCCTCTCACTGCTCTAACCAGCACCAAGCAACCCTTCACCTGGACCCCAGCAGCCCGACAAAGCCTTCAGTACCCTCAAGGTGAGGTTCACCTCCGCTCCCATCCTCCAGATGCCTGATGTGGACCGGCAATTCATTGTGGAGGTGGACGCCTCGGATGTGGGAGTTGGTGCTGTGATTTCTCAGTGGGCTGCGGAGGATAGGAAGCTCCATCCCTGTGCCTTTTTCTCACGTCGGTTGTCCCCCTCTGAGTGCAATTACGACATGGGAACCGTGAGCTGCTGGCTGTGAAGCTTTGCCTTGGAGGAGTGGCGTCACTGGCTGGAGGGGTCCACCATTCCATTTCTCGTTTGGACCGATCATAAGAACTTGGAGTACATCCAGCACGGCCAAACGGTTGAACTCCAGGCAGTCCCGCTGGGCCCTGTTCTTCACCAGGTTTAATTTCACTCTGTCATACCGGCCTGGATCACGCAACACCAAGCCAGACGCCCTCTCCCCGTCAATTCCAGAAGGATGACACCCCCTCCAAGGACCCTGTGCCGATTCTGCCAAGTCCCTGCATCGTTGCAGCTCTGACCTGGGCTGTTGAGGAACAGGTGCTGGAGGCTCTCCGTAACCAGCCAGGTCCCAGCACTTGCCCAGCTGACCGCCTTTTGTCCCCGAAGACCTGAGGTCCCAGGTCATTCAGTGGGGACATGACTCCCGCCTAGCTTGTCACCCTGGCTCCACCCGCACTTACAACCTGCTCGCCCAGAGGTTCTGGTGGCCCTCTCTGAGGAAGGATGTACTGGGAATTCGTCCAAGCCTGCCCCATCTGCAACCAACACAAGTCGTCCTGCCAGCCCCCAGCCCGGATTGCTGCAGCCCCTGCCTGTGCCCAGACGTCCCTGGTCTCACATCGCCCCTTGACTTTGTCACGGGGCTGCCCCCTTCAAGTGGCATGACCGTCATTCTCACCATCGTTGACCGTTTCAGCAAGATGGCACACTTCATTCCCCTCCCCAAGCTCCCAACCGCCAAGGAGACCGCCCAGGTGGTCCTGGAACACGTCTTCCGGATCCACGGACTGCCAAGGGATGTTGTTTCTGACCGTGGTCCGCAATTCTCCTCCGCTTTTTGGAAGGAGTTCTGTCACCTGCTGGGAGCCACAGTCAGTCTGACTTCCGGATTCCATCCCCAATCCAATGGGCAGTCAGAGCGGGCTAATCAGGAGCTCGAGAAGGCACTGCGATGCATGACTTCACGCAACCCCCCACTCCTGGTCGCAGCAATTGACATGGGTGGAGTACGCACACAATTCTCTGACCTGCTCTGCCATCGGTATGTCCCCTTTCCAATGTGTTTATGGATACCAGCCTCCTCTATTTGCCAGCCAGGAGGAGGAGGTTACTTGCCCATCTGCACTTGCTTTTGCCCGTCGATGTCGCCGCACCTGGTCACAAGCCCGAGCCACACTCCTCAGGTCCGTTGCCAGCTACACTACCGGGGCCAACCGTCGGAGAATTCCTGCTCCCACCTACCATGTTGGTCAAAGGGTGTGGTTGTCATCGAAGAACCTGCCACTCAGGGTGGAGTCGCAGAAGCTGGCACCTCGGTTCATTGGCCCATTCCCTATCATAAGAGTGATTAGCCCAACTGCTGTCCGGCTCCAACTGCCTAATTCCTGAGGGTGCACCCCACTTTCCATGTGTCTAAGATTAAGCCCATCCATGAGAGTCCGCTGGTCCCTGCTGCGCCTGGTCCTCCTCCTCCACGGCTCGTCGATGGTGGTCTGGTTTACACCGTCCGCCGCCTGCTTCGGTCCAGACGGAGGGGTAGGGGTCTCCAGTACCTCATTGACTGGGAGGGCTATGGACCTGAGGAAAGGACCTGGGTGCCAGCTAGTCGGATTGTGGATAGGACTCTCATCACCGCTTTCCACCAACGGCATCCTGATCAACCTGCAATCCGTAGGGGCCGCCCAGAGGGGTCCCCTAACCGTCCGGCCCGCTCGGCTTCCTGTCCTGTGCCTGATCCTGTCTCGGGACCTGTCCCATCTCCCGACCACGGCCCTCCGGCTTCCTCCGAGGATGAGGACGTTCACTCGGGACCGTTCGGAGGAGTTCTAGCCCTCCTCCGGCTCCCCTCCTCCCGCCCGGCGTGGTGTTGCCTTGGGACTTCTGGGGCCCGTCCCTTGGGGGGTTCTGTCATGAGCCCTCTCACTCCACCGGTTACCACCTTAATTTGTTTCCACTATCTTCCACTCTGCTCACCTCCCTCTCTCTACTCAGCCTAACTAGCTCCACCTGTCCCTGCTCTGCTCGGCTCTAATTACTCTGCCAGCTGCGCTGCATTACCCACTAACCTCTCCCAGTATTTAAGGCCCTGTCTTTCAGCTCTCCGGTGTCAGATCGTCTGCAAAGCTCACACCCGGAACCTGTTTGCTCGGCTTCTGGCTCACCCTGGTTTTGTGACCCCGGACCTGCCTGTTTTTTGGATACTCTTCTGCCTCAGGAGATCCAGACCTGCTTCTGCCATTACGACTCTGACTACTCTTCAATCCCGGTAACTCTGACCAGCCTTCTGCCTTGCTACTACGTATTTTGGATTTCCCTTGAACTGTACTGCTGCCTGGTTTCATTCCGCCCTGTTGTGTCTGTGTCTCCCCCCAGGACTTCTGGACCACCCACCACCGGCTTCATAGGACGCATCGCTGCCACTGGGGGGCACAGACCCAGCGCATTGGACCGGGATCCCCTGTTACCCCTGGAGCCTTCATTCACTCCCTACTTCCCTTTTCCCTTAAGTTTAATAAACTTTCTGGTGTGACGCAATTGTGGTCCTCTGGTCGTCTGTCTGAATCGTGACAAACCATACCATATCTGTCAGTCAGAAACGTATTCCAGCGTCCTCCTGCCAGCTGGACATCATTACCAGTGGGTGTGTGTAGGTTACCTGCCCCTCCCCTGTGAAGCATGGCTTACTGTAGCCTACTGACCACCTGCCCCTCCCTGTGAAGCATGGCTTACTGTAGCCTACTGACCACCTGCCCCTCCTGTGAAGCATGGCTTACTGTAGCCTACTGACCACCTGCCCCTCCCCTGTGAAGCATGGCTTACTGTCAGCCTACTGACCACCTGCCCCTCCCCTGTGAAGCATGGCTTACTGTAGCCTACTGACCACCTGCCCTCCCCTGTGAAGCATGGCTTACTGTAGCCTACTGACCACCTGCCCCTCCCCCGTGAAGCATGGCTTACTGTAGCCTACTGACCACCTGCCCCTCCCCTGTGAAGCATGGCTTACTGTAGCCTACTGACCACCTGCCCCTCCCCTGTGAAGCATGGCTTACTGTAGCCTACTGACCACCTGCCCCTCCCCTGTGAAGCATGGCTTACTGTAGCCTACTGACCACCTGCCCCTCCCCTGTGAAGCATGGCTTACTGTAGCCTACTGACCACCTGCCCCTCCCCTGTGAAGCATGGCTTACTGCAGCCTACTGGACCACCTGCCCCTCCCCTGTGAGCATGGCTTACTGTAGCCTACTGACCACCTGCCCCTCCCTGTGAAGCATGGCTTACTGTAGCCTACTGACCACCTGCCCCTCCCCTGTGAAGCATGGCTTACTGCAGCCTACTGACCACCTGCCCCTCCCCTGTGAAGCATGGCTTACTGTAGCCTACTGACCACCTGCCCCTCCCCTGTAAGCATGGCTTACTGTAGCCTACTGACCACCTGCCCCTCCCCTGTGAAGCATGGCTTACTGTAGCCTACTGACCACCTGCCCCTCCCCTGTGAAGCATGGCTTACTGTAGCCTACTGACCACCTGCCCCTCCCCCTGTGAAGCATGGCTTACTATAGCCTACTGACCACCTGCCCCTCCCCTGTGAAGCATGGCTTACTGTAGCCTACTGACCACCTGCCCCTCCCCTGTGAAGCATGGCTTACTGTAGCCTACTGACCACCTGCCCCTCCCCTGTGAAGCATGGCTTACTGTAGCCTACTGACCACCTGCCCCTCCCCTGTGAAGCATGGCTTACTGTAGCCCTACTGACCACCTGCCCCTCCCCCTGAAGCATGGCTTACTGTAGCCTACTGACCACCTGCCCCTCCCCTGTGAAGCATGGCTTACTGTAGCCTACTGACCACCTGCCCCCCCCCCTGTGAAGCATGGCTTACTGTAGCCTACTGACCACCTGCCCTCCCCCTGTGAAGCATGGCTTACTGTAGCCTACTGACCACCTGCCCCTCCCCTGTGAAGCATGGCTTACTGTAGCCTACTGACCACCTGCCCCTCCCTGTGAAGCATGGCTTACTGTAGCCTACTGACCACCTGCCCTCCCCTGTGAAGCATGGCTTACTGTAGCCTACTGACCACCTGCCCCTCCCCTGTGAAGCATGGCTTACTGTAGCTTACTGACCATGTTACAAGCATCATTCAGAAATTAGACAAGAATGGCTTGACTTTTTCAATGCTAGTTAAGGATACTATGGTTATGACGTTTCCACATCGGGTTTATTAACTACAAATAGCTGCTGTCGAGGACACCTTCATCGCTGGGACTCCCTGTGTCTGTGACGGCGGTTCTAACTCCAACTACGCTGACTCCAGCAGCGTCTTCGTCGTTGAGTTCGGCTCCTTTCCCTCTCTCTGGATCTGACGGGGCTCTGCCTGCTGTGGGAGGACTGGACCTATCGCCGGGAGCAGCGGGCGTACGCTATCCTGCTTCTCGTGGGCCCGTGAAAGGCTCAACGAACTGTGTGAGGGTTGGGAATGGGCGGATTTCTCAATTCCCTTCTCCGGCCGTTACATTGGGCAGTTCAATGGTGAGAAATGTCTCAGTCCCTGGAGCAAAAACTCTGTGCTATCCAGGAGCACGAGTACAGGACATCAATAAGCTGCTCCCAAACATTTTAAACCAGCATCAGGAAATTGAGTCTATCATAGTTAATGTGGGATTCAATGACATTATGAAGGGCAGCTCAGAACAGCTGAAGATGGATTTTGTAGAACTGATTGGGTCACTACTTGACACCAACAAACGCCCCATAATATCTGGCCCTCTGCCCTCCCTAAATCGTGGCATTGAACGGTTCAGCAGACTTTTAGCCCTCCATAACTGGCTACGAGACTATTGCAGCTCTGTGGGTGTAACATTTATTGACAATTTTGATATCTTCTGGAAACAAAGCTCAATTGTTCCGGGGATTCTTCCGATAGCATTCAGGAATACACCACATCAGTCACTAGCTTCATCAATAAGTACATTGATGACGTCGTCCCCACATTAACCGTACGTACATACCCCAACCAGAAGCCATGGATTACAGGCAACATCTGCACTGAGCTAAAGGGTAGAGCTGCCGCTTTCAAGGAGCGGGACTCTAACCCGGACGCTTATAAGTAATCTCACTATGCCCTCCGACGAACCATCAAACAGGCAAAGAGTCAATACAGGACTAAGATTGAATCGTACTACACCGGCTCTGACGCTCGTCGGATGTGGCAGGGCTTGAAAACTGTTACAGACTACAAAGGGAAGCACAGCCGCGAGCTGCCCAGTGACACAAGCCTACCAGACGAGCTAAATCAATGCTATGCTCGCTTCGAGGCAGGCAACACTGAAGCAAGCATGAGAGCATCAGCTGTTCCGGATGACTATGTGATCACGCTCTCCGTAGCCGATGTGAGTAAGACTTTTAAGTAGGTCAACATTCACAAGGCCGCAGGGCCAGACGGATTACCAGGACGTGTACTCCGAGCATGTGCTGACCAACTGGCAAGTGTCTTCACTGACATTTTCAACATGTTCCTGACTGAGTCTGTAATACCAACATGTTTCAAGCAGACCACCATAGTCCCTGTGCCCAAGGACACTAAGATAACCTGCCTAAATGACTACCGACCCATAGCACTCACATCTGTAGCCATGAAATGCTTTGAAAGGCTGGTCATGGCTCACATCAACGCCATTATCCCAGAAACCCTAGACCCACTCCAATTTGCATACCGCCCCAACAGATCCACACATGATGCAATCTCTGTTGCACTCCACACTGCCCTTTCCCACCTGGACAAGAGGAACACCTACATGAGAATGTTATTCATTGACTACAGCTCAGCATTCAACACCATAGTGCCCTCAAAGCTCATCACTAAGCTAAGGACCCTGGGACTAAACACAGACTAAATGATTGTGGACTACAGGAAATAAAAGAGGACTGAGCATGCCCCCATTCTCATCGACGGGGCTGTAGTGGAACAGGTTGAGAGCTTCAAGTTCCTTGGTGTCCACATCACCAACAAACTATCATGGTCCAAACACACCAAGACAGTGGTGAAGAGGGCACGACAAAGCCTATTCCCCCTCAGGAGACTGAAAAGATTTGGCATGGGTCCTCAGATCCTCATAAAGTTCTACAGCTGCACCATCGAGAGCATCCTGACTGGTTGCATCACCAGAGCGCCAAGTCTAGGTCCAAAAGGCTTCTTAACAGCTTCTACCCCCCAAGCCATAAGATTCCTGAACAGCTAATCATGGATACCCGGACTATTTGCACTGCCCCGCACCCCAGCCCATCCCCCTCTTTTACGCTGCTGCTACTCTGTTTATTATTTATGCATAGTCTTCAATTATCGTAGATTTATCGGTGGTGACAGTGTTTCCTAGCCTCAGTGCAATGGGTAGCTGGGAGGAGGTGCTCTTATTCTCCATGGACTTTACAGGATCCCAAAACTTTTTGGAGTTAGTGCTACAGGATGCAAATTTCTGTTTGAAAAAGCTAGCCTTTGCTTTTCTAACTGATTGTGTATATTGGTTCCTGACTTCCCTGAACAGGTGCATATCGCAGGGGGCTGTTCGATGCTAATGCAGTATGCCACAGGATGTTTTTGTGCTGGTCAAGGGCAGTCAAGTCTGGGGTGAACCAGGGGCTATATCTGTTCTTAGTTCTGAATTTTTTGAAAGGGGCATGCTTATTTAAGATGGAGAGGAACGCACTTTTGAAGAACATCCAGGCATCCTCTACTGACGGAATGAGGTCAATATCCATCCAGGATACCCAGGCCAGGTCAATTAGAAAGGCCTGCTTGCTGAAGTGTTTTAGGGAGCGTTTGACAGTGATGAGGGGGTGGTCGTTTGACCGCGGGACCCATTACGGACGAGGCAATGAGGCAGTGATTGGTGAGATCCTGGTTGAAGACAGCGGAGGTGTATTTAGAGGGTCAATTAGTCAGGATGATATCTATGAGGGTGCCCATGTTTACAGATTTAGGGTTGTACCTGGTAGGTTCCTTTATAATTTGTGTGAGATTGAGGGCATCTAGTTTAGATTGTAGGACGACCGGGGTGTTAAACATATCCCAGTTTCGGTCACCAAGCAGTACGAACTCTATGGATAGATGGGGAGCAAGCAATTCACATATGGTGTCCAGGGCACAACTGGGGGGCTGAGGGGGTCTGTAGCAAGCGGCAACAGTGAGAGACTTATTTCTGGAAAGGTGGATATTTAGAAGTAGAAGCTCAAACTGTTTGGGCACAGACCTGGATAGTAGCGATAGAGCTCTGCAGTAGAGTGCAACTCCGCCCCCTTTGGCAGTTATATCTAGATGGAAAATGTTGTAGTTCGGGATGGAAATTTCTGAATTTTTGGTGGCCTTCCTGTTATGATGAGTTTCT
Organism: Coregonus clupeaformis; assembly: GCF_020615455.1. Lineage (NCBI taxonomy): Eukaryota > Metazoa > Chordata > Actinopteri > Salmoniformes > Salmonidae > Coregonus > Coregonus clupeaformis. Next base: position 6,680 of record NW_025538708.1, on the reverse strand, counting down.
GGTATGAAGAAGTTCAGGATGTAAGAGAGAGTAGTCGACACTCAGCTGGAAGTTTGATTTACATTTATTTCAGTACTGGATCATATAATGAACGAACGAAGCGTGCTGAATTCCTCATCAACTTATATAATCCAACTTTTATCTATTGCTGCCACTCACTTCCTCTCCCTGTCTCACCCTAGCCAGTCCATTCCAAGAAAAAGATAGCATCACTGGAGGTACCGATTGAGCCGGTCTCCGCGTGTATGGGGGGTGGAACAAAGGAACTATTTGAGGCAGTTTGAGAGGGACTTAGGCATATTGACATGGGAGAGAGGCATAACGCAATCACAGGTGTTATTCGAGAGGGCTAAGACAACAACTGGTAATGGCGATAGAAAGTTTGGGCTGAGGCTAAACAGATAAACAGGATGGGGTACAGTGTAAAGGGAACAGTCCAGCAGGCATTAGCTGTGTAGCTGAGTGATCCTAAGGTCCAGTGAACAGCACTAGAAGTAAGTCCGGGAGCAGATCGTAGGCTGCTAAAGCACAGGCGAGCAGGGGCCGGGGCTAGCAGATGGATCTTCATGGTGCGTCTACACGGGAAGCCTGTTGAAACCACATCAGACGATTACGTCGGCAGACCAGTCGTGATGGATCGGTGTGGCTCCGTGTCGACACTAGGAGGTCCCATCCGGTTGACAGAGAGGTAGATAGCCAGGAGATGGGCCTGGCTCGAGGCTAGCTCAAGGCTAACTGGTACGTCGGGACAGTGGTGATTAGCCAACAACAGCCATTCGGTTTCAGCTAGCTAGTTGCGATGGTCCGGTGTTAAGGTCCAGTGATGCTCTGAGTCGATAGCACGCTGTGCAGACTGGCCGATAATTGTCCAGGCCAGTGGTGAAGACCGCTAACAGTGGCTAATAGCAAGTAGCTAGTTAGCTGGCTAGCTGGCTAGTTTCAGCCGTAGGTTCTTGATAAAAATAAATAAATAATAGAATCCGTTCCACATTGGGTGAGGCGGGTTGCAGGAAAGTATATTTACTTAAAAGACCTTGTGTATTGTGACGTCACGAGAGGCTACACAGCTTTCAGCGGGATTGCTCAAGTAGTGCAAGGAGACAAGGTTCAAACAAAACAAGGATTTTATTATAGGTCTTGGGAAATTAACGAAAATATAACAAAATTCTGTTCTCTTGTGGCTCTTTAAGGGTTAACAGTTCAGGGATGTCTCTTCCACATCCAAAATCATAATTCTCACTCGCTCAGATAACTTTTCCCCAGCCTTACTGTAGTCCACGTTGCAGCTAGTGGCCAACCCAGCCAAAAGTCCTTCCAAATGTCTCTCACGTATTTCCACAGGTGCATATATCCAAAGGTGAGTATTTCCCAAAGGTAAGTATCTCCAAATCCTTATATTCCTCATGGAAGTGGACGTGCAGCACTCTTGTCCTCCAGAGAGCCCAGGTTGGAGACTGTGTCTCTTCCCTTCCCCAAACCTTCAGCTCATCAGCTCCTCATTTGTTTCAGCTGCGTGGGAAGATTGGCCATAGAGGGGTGGAGTTCCCGACCATACCAGCAGATGGAGCCATAGCTGTCTGGGTCTGCAGCCACCTCAGGGGATGTAACGTCCCTCCAGGACACAGCCTCTCGTGACATCACACATCCCCCTCCTCGGGACCGACGTCCTCGTCGGGTAAAGGCAGCGAAGAAGGCATCACGCCGGGAGAGGGCGTCCGCATTGCCGTGGTGCTTGCCAGCCCTGTGGACAACAGAAAAGTTAAACGGTTGCAAGCTCAAAAACCATCTGGTTACTCTACTGTTTGATTCCTTGTTCTTGGCCATCCACTGCAGAGGGGCGTGATCAGATACCACCATGAAACGTCGGCCCAGGAGATAGAACCGAAGGGACTCCAGGGCCCAGACTACAGCCAGACATTCTTTCTCCACCGTTGAATAGTTCTTCTCTCTTGGAAGTAACTTTCTGCTTAGGTAGAGAATGGGATGTTCTTCACCGTCATGTGCCTGGGTGAGGACAGCACCCAGACCCACCTCCGAAGCATCCGCTTGGACAATGAATTCCTTCTTGAAGTCTGGTGCCACCAGGATCGGACTGGAGCAGAGTGCTCGCTTCAGGTTGAGGAAAGCCGCCTCCGCCGCAGGGTTCCACTTCACCATTCGTGAGTGGCGTTTGGTCGTCAGCTCCGTCAACGGTGCAGCTATGGTAGCAAAATCTGCAATAAAGCGTCTATAGTAGCCAGCGAGGCCCAAAAATGACCTTACTTGCTTCTTGGTGATGGGCTGCGGCCAGTCCTGTATGGCCCGCAGTTTGGCTTCCTGTGGTTTGACCAACCCCCGCCCAATGGTGTACCCCAGGTAGTTTGTCTCACTGAAGGCCAGCTTGCACTTCTTCGGGTTTGCCGTGAGCCCTGCTTCCTGAGCGAATCCAGCACCGCTTGTACCCGGGGGTATGTGGCTGGCCCAATCCGGACTTTGTATAACAACATCATCCAAATAAGCCGCTGCGTACCTCTTGTGGGGCGCAAGGACTCGATCCATCAGGCGTTGGAACGTGAGCAGAGTGCCCGTGGAGACCAAACGGAAGTCGGGTATACTGGTAGAGCCCCTCCCGGGTGGCAAAGGCTGTCTTCTCCTTAGGCCCGGGGTCAGGGGCACCTGCCAGTAGCCTTTTGTGAGATCAAGAGTGGTTAGGAAATCGAGCATGCCCCAAGGAGTCTATTAAATCATCGACTACGAGGCATTGGGTATGCATCAAATTCAGACACTTCATTCAACTTTCGATAGTCATTACAAAATCGTACTGAACCGTCTGGCTTGGGAACTAGTACGATGGGACTTGCCCAGGCACTGTGGGACTCTTCGATTACTCCCAACTCCCGCATCTTCCTTACCTCCTTCTGTATAACCACTTTACGAACCTCCGGCCGCAGGCGGGCGCTGGTTTACCGTTCGGCCAGGCATGGTGCGGATCTCATGTTGGACCACCTCTGTGTGACCGGGAAGGGAGGAGAAGACATCCTGGTTCTGCTCCACGCAGTTCCAGGGCCATCTGTCGTTGATGTGGGGACAGATTTGGACCCAGCTGAACCTCTTCTCGCGCCGGTTCCTTGGTCTCTGTGGGGGTAGACAGCTGAACAGCGCCTCTCTCTGGCGTGCCACTTCTTTAGAAAGGTTAACATGATAAATCTGCTCAGTTTTTCTTTTATCTGGTTGCCTCACCTTGTAGTTTACTTCTCCCATGCGTTCAATGACCTCATATGGTCCTTGCCAGGTTGCCAGGAATTTACACTCAACGGTTGGCACCAGGACCAGCACTCTGTCCCCCGGCTAAACTCCCTGGGTTGAGCAGATCTGTTGTAGGAGGCTTGCTGTTGCCGCTGACTGGCCTCCAGGTGTTCCCGCATCATGGGATAGATGGCCTTCATTCTCTCCCTCATAGCCCGACATGGTCGATCAGTGTCCGCTGTTGGCATGGCTGCTCCTCCCAGGCCTCCTTGGCGATGTCGAGCAGTCCTCTGGGTCTGTAGGGGCAAGAGCTCAAAGGGTGAAAAACCAGTAGAAGACTGAGGTACCTCTCTCACCGCAAATAATATGTAGGGTAACAGCCGATCCCAGTTGCGCCCATCTTCCCCTACCGCTTTCCGAGCATGGATTTTAGTGTTTTGTTAAAACGTTCACTAGGCCATCTGTCTGGGGGTGGTAGACCGAGGTTCTCAGCTGTTTGATTTTCAGTAAAGCACAGAGTTCTTTCATCACCCTGGACATGAATGGAGTCCCTTGGTCCGTCAATATCTCTTTTGGGATTCCCAGACTAGTTGAGAGACGGAACAGCTCCTTGGCGATTTGTCTGGATGTAGCCTTCCTCAGCGGAATGGCCTCGGAACTGGGATGCATAGTCCAGAATGACCAGAATGTATTGATGTCCCCTGGAACTTTTCGGTAAGGGCCCGACTATATCTAATCCAATCCTCTCAAAAGGAGTTTCGATAATGGGCAAGGGAATGAGCGGGTTTCTATATGTGGGCTTTGGCGCAACCTGCTGACACTCAGGGCAACTACGGCAGTAGTTCTCTATCTCTTTGTGTACTCCTGGCCAAAAGAAACGTTGCATGATTCTTTCCTTAGTCTTCTCTACCCCCCTGGGGCCCCTAGCGGGTGTGTGTGTGCTAGGTTGAGTACTGTCGGCCCGATAGGGCTGTAGCACGAGGAGCTGTTCATGCACTTCATCATTTTTCTTGACTATCTGATATACTAACCCCCGGTTTACTGCGAAATGGGGGTAAGTAGGGTTGTCTTATCACCTAACACTACACCTTCTAATACCTGCACATTTCTTAGTGCATTTGCAAGAGTAGGATCTTGTAATTGAGCCGTACCATACTGGCCTGTGAGGGGGAAGCTCTTGGGTGCCTGGGACGTCTTCTTCACTGGAGAACGGAGCACTTTCCTGGGCTGCGTTCTCTTCTCCCGTATCCGGACCAGTCTCGGTGTCGGTCTGGGCACCTGCCATCCCTATCAGAGCCCGGGCGGGAGTGAGTAACTCGGAGGATTGCACCGGAGCCTTCCCAGGATGAGTCTTGCCTCTCCGTTTCCGAGGTACTCGGGTTATCCCCCTCTCCTGAGACTCTCTCCAGAGTGGGTAAAAGGCTGGGCAGTCTCGTCCAATTAGGACAGGGACGGGGAGGAATCAACCACCCCGCCGTCGTGTGTATGGTTCCCCGTGTGCTGGTCATTGTAAGTTCAGTAATGGGGTATTCTCTGGTGTCCCCATGGACACAGGAAACTGGGAGGACTTCCCCGGGGTCAGACACGTTGGGCCCACCAAATCCTTACGCACCAGGGTGGCCCGGCTACCAGAATCCAGTAAGGCCTCCACATCATGGTGATTCACAGTTACCGGGCAGGTGGGGGTCGATCTGGGCCGCCATCTACGACTCCCAAGAGCGAGGCAAAACGGTGTGTGGGTGCTGAGCTGGAGGACTCCGCAGTGGGCATAGGTTCATCGGCTGGTTTCCCACACTGCCAGGAGATATGTCCCATCTCCCCACACCGGTAACACTGTCGAAGTTTCCCCCCTCCTGGTGTACTCTTCTTGGACCCGCCTGGTTTCTGGCTCCCCCTGGAGCCGGGATAAGTCCTGGCGGGCTGGGTTCGAGACCTTGGGGTCCTTTGGGACGGGTTCTTCCCATTTGTGGTGGGGCCGCACTCCTGGGGTCTTTTCGGAAGCATTCAGCATCTCCGCTGTGGCCTGGTACTTTTCCACAGCTTCCACGGTCAGATCAGCCGTGGTCAAGGCCTGTTGACTGATGAACCGTTTTGCCTCATAAGGCAGGGCGCGTGGGTAACGATCCACCACAAACGGCCTCCACCACCGCCGCTGCTGTATTCCTCTGCGGATCCAGCCATTTCCTTGCGATTCGGACAAGTTCATGCATCTGCGCCCGAGAGGTTGGTCTGGTTGGAAGGTCCAGCTGTGAAAGCGCTGGGCCATACCAAACTTTGTGAGTCCATATCTGCTGAGGATCTCAGGACTTCAGGGCATCATAGTCAGTAACCTGGTCCGGGCCCAGGTCCTGGACAGCATTCAGCGATTCCCCGGTGAGAAAGGGGGCTAACAGACCAACCCACTGTTGCTTGGGCCAGGCTTCCCTAGTGGCCGTGGCCTCAAATGCATGCAGGTATGCCTCAATGTCATCGGTAGCTCCCATCTTAGATATAACGTCACTTGCCTTTATTGGGCGGGTATTTTGGACCACCCTCTGTCTCTGCAACTGCAATTCCTCTGCCTTCAGAAGGTTGGCTTTCTTTTGCTCCTCCAAGAGAGCCACGTTTGCTTGCATCTGGGCTTGCTGGCCAGCAACAAGGGCTTTCAATATGTCCTCCATTTCAGTCGGCGGGGAACCTACGGCCAACTTGGAAAACTGGGTGATCAAACCTTCGGTATCCTCCTCTGACATGCACTATTAAGCAGCTTGGCGTGCCCGTATTCTCCACCATCTGTGACGTCACGAGAGGCTACACAGCTTTCAGCGGGATTGCTCAAGTAGTGCAAGGAGACAAGGTTCAAACAAAACAAGGATTTTATTATAGGTCTTGGGAAATTAACGAAAATATAACAAAATTCTGTTCTCTTTGTGGCTCTTTAAGGGTTAACAGTTCAGGGATGTCTCTTCCACATCCAAAATCATAATTCTCACTCGCTCAGATAACTTTTCCCCAGCCTTACTGTAGTCCACGTTGCAGCTAGTGGCCAACCCAGCCAAAAGTCCTTCCAAATGTCTCTCACGTATTTCCACAGGTGCATATATCCAAAGGTGAGTATTTCCCAAAGGTAAGTATCTCCAAATCCTTATATTCCTCATGGAAGTGGACGTGCAGCACTCTTGTCCTCCAGCGAGCCCAGGTTGGAGACTGTGTCTCTTCCCTTCCCCAAACCTTCAGCTCATCAGCTCCTCATTTGTTTCAGCTGCGTGGGAAGATTGGCCATAGAGGGGGTGGAGTTCCCGACCATACCAGCAGATGGAGCCATAGCTGTCTGGGTCTGCAGCCACCTCAGGGGGATGTAACGTCCCTCCAGGACACAGCCTCTCGTGACATCACAGTATATACAGTTGAAGTCGGATGTTTACATACACCTTAGCCAAATACATTTAAACTCAGTTTTTTCACAATTCCTGACA
>NW_025538707.1:0-17312 GCF_020615455.1 Coregonus clupeaformis | reverse complement strand
TGGAAGAGAGTGCGTCAAGTCATCGACAACACACACAACAATATAACCTGCCAAGTTTCTTAAGATTGGCCAATATACACTGAACAACAATATGCAAAGTGTTTGTCCCACGTTTCATGAGCTGAAATAAAAGATCCCAGACATTTTCCGTAAACTCACAAAAAGCTTATTTCGCTAACATTTTGTGCACACATATTTTTTTTTACATCCCTGTTAGTTAGCATTTCTCCTTTGCCAAGATAATCCATCTACCTGACAGGGGTGGCATATCAACAAGCTGATTAAACAGCATGATCATTACACAGGTGCACCTTGTGCTGGGGACAATAAAAGGCCACTCTAAAATGTGCAGTTTTGTCACACAACACAATGCCACAGATGTCTAAAGTTTTGAGAGAGCGTGCACTTGGTATGCTGACTGCAGGAATGTCCACCAGAGCTGTTGCCAGAGAATTGAATGTTCATATCTCTACCATAAGCCGTCTCCAATTCGATTTAGAGAATTTGGCAGTACAACCGGCCTCATAACCGCAGACCACGTGTAAACACGCCAGCAAAGGACCTCCACATCAGGCTTCTTCACCTGCGGGATCATCTGAGACCAGCCACCCGGAGAGCTGATGAAACTGTGGGTTTGCACAACCGAAGAATTTCTACACAAACAGAAGCTGTCTCAGGGAAGCTCATCTGCGTGCTCGTCGTCCTCACCAGGGTCTTGACCTGACTGCATTTTGGCATCGTAACTTCAGTGGGCAAATGCTCACCTTCGATGGCAACTGGCAAACTGGAGAAGTGTGCTCTTCACGGATGGATCCGGGTTTCAACTGTACCGGGCAGATGGCAGATGGCGTGCATGGCGTCGTGTCTGCGAGCGGTTTGCCAATGTCAACGTTGTGAACAGAGTGCCCTATGGTGGCGGTGGGGTTATGGTATGGGCGGGTATAAGCTACGAACAACAAACACAATTGCATTTTATCGATGGCAATTTGAATGCAAAGAGATACTGCAGCAAGATCCTGAGGCCCATTGTCGTGCCATTCATCCGCTGCCATCACCTCATGTTTCAGCATGATAATGCACGGCCCCATGTTGCAAGGTTCTGTACACAATCCACAAAGCTAAAATGTCCCAGTTCTTCCAAGACCTGCATACTCACCAGACATGTCACCCATTGAGCATGTTTTGGATGCTCTGGATCAATGTTTACGACAGCGTGTTATAGTTCCAGCCAATATCCAGCAACTTGGCACAGCCATTGAATAGGAGTGGGACAACATTCCACATGCCACATTCAACAGCCTGATCAGCTCTATGCGAAGGAGATGTGTCGCGCTGCATGAGGCAAATGGTGGTCACACCAGATACTGACTGGTTTTCTAATCCACGGCCCAACTAAATTTTTTTAAGGTACACTACTTGACCAAAAGTATGTGGACACCTGCTCGTCGAACATCTCATTCCAAAATCATGGGCATTAATATGGAGTTGGTCCCCCTTTTGATGCTATAACAGCCTCCACTCTTCTGGGAAGGCTTTCCACTAGATGTTGGAACATTGCTGCAGGGACTTATTTCCATTCAGCCACGAGCATTAGTGAGGTCGGGCACTGATGTTGGGTGATTAGGCCTGGCTCGCAGTCGGAGTCCCAATTCATCCCAAAGGTGTTCGATGGGGTTGAGGTCAGGGCTCTGTGCAGGCCAGTCAAATTCTTCCACACCGATCTCAACAAACCATTTGTGTATGGACCTCGCTTCGTGCACGGGGGCATTGTCATGCTGAAACAGGAAAGGCCCTCCCCCAAACTCTTGCCACAAAGTTGGAAGCACAGAATCGTCTAGAATGTCACTGTATGCTGTAGAGTTACGATTTCCCTTCACTGGAAATAAGGGGCCTAGCCCAAACCATTCGGTCCCATTCTGTGAGCTTGTGTGGCCTACCACTTCGCGACTGAGCCATTGTTGCTCCTAGACGTTTCCACTTCACAATAACAGCATTTACATTTATTGACCGGGGCAGCTCTAGCAGGGCAGAAATATGATGAACTGACTTGTTGGAAAGGTGCCATAATAATAATAAATAATAATAATATGCCATTTAGCAGACGCTTTTATCCAAAGCGACTTACAGTCATGCGTGCATACATTTTTGTGTATGGGTGGTCCCAGGGCTCGAACCCACTACCTTGGCGTTTCAAGCGCCGTGCTCTACCAGTTGAGCTACAGAGGACCACAGTCTAAAGTTGAAAGTCACTGAGCTCTTCAGTAAGGCCATTCTACTGCCAATGTTTGTCTGTGGAGATTGCATGGCTGTGTGCCCAATTTTATACACCTGTCAGCAATGGGTGTGGCTGAAATAGACGAATCCACTCATTTGAAGGGCTGTCCACATACTTTTGTGTATATAGTGTATCTGTAACCAACAGATGCATATCTGTATTCCCAGTCATGTGAATTCCATAGATTTGGGCCTAATGAATTTATTTCAATTGACTGATTTCCTTATATGAACTGTAACTCAGTAAAATCTTTGAAATTGTTGCATGTTGCGTTCATATTTTTGTTCAGTGTAGTTATAGAAGGTCTCATTGACACCAAAATCATTAACGTGGACTATTTACTCGTAATAATTCCCTGGCAAGAACACCTGACGTGAGCTAATTTACAGCCATTGCATACTGTAAGAATAGGGGCGTCATGCACCCCAAAAATATACATGAGGATGGCTGGGGGGTGGTCCGGAGGGTGGTAAGTTGCAGAATTATAGTTTTTCAAACATCTGAAACAGCTTTTCCTGCAATCTAGAACCATAAACAGTATGTTTTAATTATATGTAAAAAATGTATTTCTGCATAACTAAGCATACCTCTTGAGCTGTCTGTATCCTCCTGACTGGGGGTTCTGTTTTTTAAAGAAACGTAATATGCTTCTTTGCATCTCTGCTAAAATCTGGTTTAAAAAATGGAAAGGAATGTGAGTCTTATTCAGTACATTTAGTTATTGCTTGCTTTTAGAAAGTCTACCAACCTTGCCAGCAGGCATGCCAACTAAGATACAAGTAACTGCCAAAATAATGGAAACACTTGAGTAAATGAGGGATGCAAAGATTATTGAAAACAGGTACTTCCTGAGTTAATTAAGCAATTAACATCCCATCATGCTAAGGGTCATGTATAAAAATGCTGGGCAGGCCATTATTTTTGCTACCATGGCTATGCCCACATAGGATGACAATGCCCCCATCCACAGGGCCCGAGTAGTCACTGAATGGTTTGATGAGCATGAAAACGATGTAAGCCATATGCCATAGCGGTCCCAGTCACCAGATCTTAACCCAATTTAACACTTATGGGAGATTCTGGAGCAGCACCCGAGACAGCGTCTTCCACCACCATCATCAAAATGCCAAATTATGGAATTTCTCATGGAAGAATGGTGTCGCATCCCTCCAATAAAGTTCCAGACACTTGTAGAATCTATGCCAAGGTGCATTGAAGCTGTTCTGGTTCGTGGTGGCCCAACACACTATTAAGACACTTTATGTTAGTGTTTCCTTTACTTTGGCAGTTACCTGTAGTTAGACAAGCTACCTACTCTAACTTGTTAGCCTGAAATTGTTTCTTGGTAGCTACTTATGAGGTTGCGAGATTGGGATCTGGGCTATTTAAAGCCAACTTCATGAAGTAGTAGTATTACAGAGAAACAACTATTTTACAGGACAAATGTGAGGGGGAAATGGGCATGATGCCTCTGCATAAGAAGAACACAAAGGCGATTTAATCCCTTTACCAGCCTAATTGAGTGTGTTAGCTAAGAAGCTTACTTTGAAAGCTGCCAATTGTATTGTTTCATATCTTATTCATATTTTCTGTACCAGCTGAGGAAGAATTATGCTCTAGCTATTTTCCTAGAATAGGATCCTCTTGGAATTGTATGATTTCCATGTCAGTTAATGTGAAAATGTATGTGTTTAGTGTCATTCAGCTATTGTCAATTTCAGTGGAATGACGTTTTATGCCTTGGAATTAGAAAAAATGTATCTTTAGTAGGTACTCTGCACAAAGCTATTTTTCTCTGAGGGCAGAGTTAATACTTTTTAAGGGGGGGGGGGGGGTCGCTCTGTTATATTCAAACAACAGTTGTTCAGCACTATACAGTGAGGGAAAAAAGAATTTAATCCCCTGCTGATTTTGTACGTTTGCCCACTGACAAAGAAATGATCAGTCTATAATTTTAATGGTAGGTTTATTTGAACAGTGAGAGACAGAATAACAACAAAAAAATCCAGAAAAACGCATGTCAAAAATGTTATAAATTGATTTGCATTTTAATGAGTGAAATAAGTATTTCACCCCCTCTCAATCAGAAAGATTTCTGGCTCCCAGGTGTCTTTTATACAGGTAACGAGCTGAGATTAGGAGCACACTCTTAAAGGGAGTGCTCCTAATCTCAGTTTGTTACCTGTATAAAAGACACCTGTCCACAGAAGCAATCAATCAATCAGATTCCAAACTCTCCACCATGGCCAAGACCAAAGAGCTCACCAAGGATGTCAGGAACAAGATTGTAGACCTACACAAGGCTGTAATGGGCTACAAGACCATCGCCAAGCAGTTTGGTGAGAAGGTGACAACAGTTGGTGCGATTATTCGCAAATGGAAGAAACAAAAAATAACTGTCAATCTTCCTCGGCCTGGGGCTCCATGCAAGATCTCACCTCGTGGAGTTGCAATGATCATTAGAACGGTGAGGAATCAGCCTAGAACTACACGGGAGGATCTTGTCAATGAGCTCAAGGCAGCTGGGACCATAGTCACCAAGAAAACAATTGGTAACACACTACGCCGTAAAGGACTGAAATCCTGCAGCGCCTGCAAGTGTTACGGTCCGGCACTGTTGGTCCTGTTCCTGCTGGTTTTCCTTTCCCTTTTTCCTGTGTGTGTTGTTTGTGTCTGTCTCCCCTGCTGTGCAGTCCAGTCAGAGGATCTAGGTCAGGGCGTGGCCATTCTCTCACAAGATCAGTTACATCCAGCTGCAGCTCATTGTCAACAATCAACCAGCAGTTATCTACCCGGGCTGGACACCTCTCCAGCGCCAGTTCGTTCCTACACTACCTGTGGTAACCTGGCCCCGTACAGAAATCTCAGTTTAGTTGTACTCTCTCAGTATTATAGTTGTTTCTGCCACGTTTGTAACCTGTCTCTCCTTCGATTAGATCTCGTCTGTTCCTGCTGCCTGCCTGCCTGCCATTCCCACGCCGCAACCTGCTCTGTTGTCTGATATCCTCGTCATCCAGCCCTCAGGACTACTGGCTCTCCACCCTACTCAGCTCCTACCCCGGCCTGAAGCTACTCCACCCTGTACTGCTTCTCTCTACCATAACACGCTGAATAAACTACATCATAATTCACCCTCTTTGTCCGCGTGTCCGTCTCTGCACCTGAGTCCCCCACCCAAGCCTAATAGAACTGAACTGGCCAAACATGGACTCAGCAGAGATGCCACATGAAACAACGGGTGATGGCATACAACGCGCCCTCCATTCACAGGGAATGCTATTGGGACAACACGACCAACTCATCCGGACTCTATTGGATAACAACCAGCAGTTGTTGGATCAAGTATCTCATCTCTCTCTCTCAGGTAGCTAACCTGGTAACACTCACTACCCTTCCTCCCTCTGTTTCTCCTCCGCCTGTTCCTCCTACAGTGGCTCCAGGTTCGGCTTCCGCTCCTGCCCTTCGGGAACCCCCTACAACCTCACCCGAACCTTTCACCGGGACCTGAACAAATGCCGTGGTTTCCTGCTTCAGTGCCGCTTGGTGTTCCAACAGAAGCCCCTGTCTTTCTCACGGAATCCTCAAAGGTACATTACGCACTGGGGTTAATGAGGGGCAAAGCTTTGATTTGGGCAGAAGCGGCTTGTTCTACTCAGCAGATTGCCAGCCTGTCGTTTGACGATTTTTCCTCTCAATTGAAAGTTGTGTTTGATCACCCGGACCATGCCGGGACCGCCACAAAGAGACTATTGAAGCTACGACAGGGCACGGGTAGCGTGGCTGAATACGCCATTGACTTTTGGACCTTGGCAGCCGATTCCAAGTGGAATGACCAAGCTCTTCAGGGAGCGTTTGTTAACGGTCTAAGTGACCCGATTAAGAATGAACTAGCTGTTCGGATGAGCCTGCTAACCTTCATGTTCTCGTTTCCTTGCTACACGAATAGACAACAGGCTACGGGAGAGGAGACAGGAGAGGGGCGGTCGGGTCCACACCACAGGCGGGGCCCCCTCGCTCGCAGCCCGAGCTACACCACCACTCGGACACCGCCACACACCTCAGCGGATCCCTCCACGGAACTAGACGAGCCCATGCAGCTGGGCCGTGCTCGGTCTGTCCCCTGCCGAAAAGGAACGGCGCATGCGGGCTGGTGAGTGCATGTACTGTGGGGACCGTACTCATTTCCTGGTTAACTGTCCGGTTCGCCCAAAAGACCAAGCTCGCAGGTAAAAGTGGGCGTACTTGCGAGTGCTACACCTGACTCAATGCCCACAGCACCCCGTCTAGTTATCCCAGCTACAGTCCAGTTCAGGAATCTATCTCTCCCACTAGCTGCTCTAATCGACTCTGGTGCTGAGGATAGTTTCCCTTGACGTCAACCTGGTCACTCAGGCTGAGATCCCTGTTAAGCCCCTGCCTAAGCCTATAACAGTAACCGCTATTGACGGCCATCAGTTTGCCAACATCACCCACCAAACTGTCCCCGTTTCTCTCATGCTGTCCGGCAATCACAAAGAAACCATCCAGTTTAAAGTAGTCTCCTCCTCGGCCTCCCCCCTTATCCTCGGTTTCCCTTGGCTTAGCCTTCACAACCCCCATATTGACTGGCAAAACCACAAGATACACAGTTGGAGCACTCACTGCCATTCTGTTTGCCTTGGGTCGGCTATTCCGCCCTCGGTCGGCTCCCCCTGCTTCCCCTGTCAAAACCCCAGACCTCTCTTCAGTCCCTGAGGAGTACCTGGACCTGGCCGAGGTATTCAGTAAGTCCAAGGCACTTTCATTACCACCTCATAGGCCATACGATTGCGCTATTGAGTTACTGCCTGGAGCCCCTTTGCCGTCCAGTCGGCTTTTCAATCTGTCCCGTCCTGAGAGAGAAGCTATGGAAACCTACATAGGCGACTCCTAACCTCTGGCATCATTCGTCCCTCATCTTCCGCTGTTGGAGCTGGGTTCTTTTTGTAGAGAAGAAGGACAAAACATTACGCCCCTGCATTGACTACAGAGGACTAAATAACATCACAGTCAGAAATACATACCCCTGCCTCTCATCAACTCAGCATTTGAACCCCTTCATGGTGCCACTGTGTTTACCAAACTCGACCTACGTAACGCTTACCACCTCGTTAGGATCAGGCGGGGAGATGAATGGAAAACTGGGTTCAATACCCCTCTCGGACACTTTGAATACCTAGTCATGCCATTCGGTCTCACTAACGCCCCAGCAGTGTTTCAGGCCATGGTTAACGATGTGTTGAGGGATTTTCTACACCGTTTTGTGTTTGTCTATTTGGATGACATTCTAATATTCTCTAAGTCACAGGATGAACACGTCTCCCACGTCCGTCTGGTTCTCCAACGCCTCATGGAAAAACAAACTGTATGTGAAAGCAGAAAATGTGAGTTCCACCGGCAGTCCGTCCCCTTTTTGGGCTTTATTATCGAGCGGGGACAAGTGTCACCAGACCCTGACAAGATCAGAGCGGTTGTGGAGTGGCCCACACCCACGTCTCGGAAGCAGCTAACGCTTCCTGGGCTTCGCCAACTTCTACCGCCCTTCATCAGGGGTTTCAGCCGAGTGGTTGCCCCCCTGACCAAGCTCACCTCCCCTAAGGTGCCATTCCTGTGGACGCCTGAGGCCGAGTCAGCCGTGAGTACATTGAAGGAACTGTTCACCACCTCACCTGTTCTTATTCATCCAGACACTAGTTTGCAGTTTATTGTGGAAGTGGACGCCTCTGATTCGGGGGTGGGGGCTGTCCTGTCACAACGTTCCCCCCACGGACCAGAAGCTCCATCCTGTGGCCTTTTTCTCCAGGAGATTGACCCTGCTGAGAAGAACTACGACGTGGGTAACCGGGAGTTGCTTGCTGTCAAGTTGGCGTTGGAGGAGTGGAGGCACTGGCTAGACGGAGCAGAGCAACCCTTCATAGTCTGGACAGACCACAAGAACCTGGCTTACATCCAGTCGTCCAAGAGGCTGAACTCCCGTCAGGCCAGATGGGCTCTGTTCTTCAGCAGGTTCAAGTTTATTTTAACATATCGTCCTGGCACACGTAATGTCAAGCCTGATGCTCTCTCTCGCCAGTTTACAGACAATGAAGACTCCAGCAATCCTGAATCTGTTCTGCCCGCTTCCTGTTTGGTGGCGGCGGTTCACTGGGAAATCGAGTCCCTCGTCCGATCGGCACAAGAGTTGGAACCTGGACCGGCCGATGGCCCCCCGACCTTCTCTATGTTCCCGCAGCCGTGCGGCCGCAAGTGCTCAACTGGATCCACACCTCACGCTTCTCCTGCCACCCTGGTATGAACCGTACACTGTCGCTACTGAAGAGGCACTTTTGGTGGCCATCCGCCGAGGCTGACCGTCCGGGAGTACGTGGCGGCCTGTTCCATCTGTGCCCAAAATAAGGCTTCCCACAGGGCTCCTTCGGGCCTGCTGCGGCCTCTCCCAGTCCCGAGTCGTCCTTGGTCTCACGTGGGCTTGGACTTCGTCACTGGACTTCCTATGTCTGAGGGTAATGACACCATACTCACCATCGTGGACAGATTCTCTAAATCTGCCCATTTTGTTGCATTACCAAAATTACCATCTGCCAGTGAGACAGCCGACCTCTTTGTCCTACTGTATTCCGTCCCCATGGAATACCTGTGGACATAGTGTCCGATAGAGGCCCACAGTTCATTTCTCGGGTATGGAAGGAGTTTTGTTCGGCTCTGGGTGCCACTGTCAGTCTCTCATCAGGTTTCCATCCCCAGTCCAATGGCCAGACTGAGAGGACCAATCAGGACCTGGAGGCTGCTCACGCTGTGTGACATCCCAGAACCCATCCACCTGGGCCAAACATCTCCCGTGGGTCGAATATGCCCACAATTCCCTCACCTCATCTGCCACCGGCCTCTCACCATTTGAGGCGGCTTTGGGGTACCAACCGCCATTGTTCCGTCTCAGGAAAGGGAGTTAGCCGTCCCGTCAGTTCAGGATAACCTTCGGTCGCTGCCGCAAGGTGTGGGTGGACACCCGTGAGGCTCTTCTACGGACAGCAGAGCGTAACAAGAGGGTGGCGGACAGGCACAGGGTAGTCGCTCCCCCAGTTCCAGCCTGGTCAGCGAGTCTGGCTCTCCTCCAGCAACATCCCCTGCGCACTGACTCCCGTAAGCTGTCGCCCCGGTATTTGGGTCCTTTCGAGATCGACTCCATCATCAACCCTTCGGCTGTTCGGTTGAAGCTTCCCCAGGCCATGAGAGTCCATCCTACATTTCACGTGTCCCAGCTGAAGCTGGTCTCCTCCAGCCCTTTGTGTCCGCCTGTGGATCCCCCTCCGCCACCGCAGACAGTGCATGACGACCATCCAGCCTACACGGTGCGGAGACTGCTGGACGTCCGGAGGCGTGGTAGAGGGTTTCAGTACCTGGTGGACTGGGAGGGATACGGTCCCGAGGAGAGGTCCTGGATTCCCGGACGATTTATACTGGATCCGCAGCTGGTGGCTGACTTCCATAGGGACCACCCTGACAAGCCGGGTGGATCGCCGGGTGGCGCCCGTTGAGGGGGGTACTGTTACGGTCCGGCACTGTTGGTCCTGTTCCTGCTGGTTTTCCTTTCCCTTTTTCCCTGTGTGTGTTGTTTGTGTCTGTCTCCCCTGCTGTGCAGTCCAGTCATAGGATCTAGGTCAGGGGCGTGGCCATTCTCTCACAAGATCAGTTACATCCAGCTTTAGCTCATTGTCAACAATCAACCAGCAGTTATCTACCCGGGCTGGACACCTCTCCAGCGCCAGTTCGTTCCTACACTACCTGTGGTAACTTGGCCCCGTACAGAAATCTCAGTTTAGTTGTACTCTCTCAGTATTATAGTTGTTTCTGCCACGTTTGTAACCTGTCTCTCCTTCGATTAGATCTCGTCTGTTCCTGCTGCCTGCCTGCCTGCCATTCCCACGCCGCAACCTGCTCTGTTGTCTGATATCCTCGTCATCCAGCCCTCAGGACTACTGGCTCTCCACCCTACTCAGCTCCTACCCCGGCCTGAAGCTACTCCACCCTGTACTGCTTCTCTCTACCATAACACGCTGAATAAACTACATCATAATTCACCCTCTTTGTCCGCGTGTCCGTCTCTGCACCTGAGTCCCCCACCCAAGCCTAATAGCAAGGTCCCCCTGCTCAAGAAAGCACATATACAGGCCCGTCTGAAGTTTGCCAATGAACATCTGAATGATTCAGAGGAGAACTGGGTGAAAGTGTTGTGGTCAGATGAGACCAAAATCGAGCTCTTTGGCATCAACTTAACTCGCCGTGTTTGGAGGAGGAGGAATGCTGCCTATGACCCCAAGAACACCATCCCCACCGTCAAACATGGAGGTGGAAACATTATGCTTTGGGGGTGTTTTTCTGCTAAGCGGACAGGACAACTTCACCGCATCAAAGGGACGATGGACGGGGCAATGTATCGTCAAATCTTGGGTGAGAACCTCCTTCCCTCAGCCAGGGCATTGAAAATGGGTTGTGGATGGGTATTCCAGCATGACAATGACCCAAAACACACGGCTAAGGCAACAAAGGAGTGGCTCAAGAAGAAGCACATTAAGGTCCTGGAGTGGCCTAGCCAGTCTCCAGACCTTAATCCCATACAAAATCTGTGGAGGGAGCTGAAGGTTCGAGTTGCCAAACGTCAGCTTTGAAACCTTAATGACTTGGAGAAGATCTGCAAAGAGGAGTGGTACAAAATCCCTCCTGAGATGTGTTTAAACCTGGTGGCCAACTCCAAGAAACGTCTGACCTCTGTGATTGCCAACAAGGGTTTTGCCACCAAGTACTAAGTCATGTTTTGCAGAGGGGTCAAATACTTATTTCCCTCATTAAAATGCAAATCAATTTATAACATTTTTGACATGCGTTTTTTCTGGATTTCTATTTTGTCTCTCACTGTTCAAATAAACCTACCATTAAAATTATAGACTTATCATGTCTTTGTCAGTGGGCAAACGTACAAAATCAAAAGGGGATCAAATACTTGTTCCCCTCACTGTATATACAGTACAGTATATTTTTACTTGTTTACTTGGTCCTCTGCTTTCCCCTGAGCTGATGTAATCTGGTAAATAGTTTTGTCTATACCACTTCTCTGTATACTTTCTCCTCCAACTCCCCCTCATTCAAATGAAAAAGTGTGGAGAGGGTGATTTATATATAGTAGAGCTACACTTTCTATTATTCTGAGAGCTAGAAGCCTCTGTGCAGTCTCCGGAGTAGACCTTGTAATAATGTTTGTTCCTCCACTGAAGGTCAGATGTCCCCATTGAGAGATTATTGTTGAATTTCACATCGCTGGGGGACACATATCCATTTTAGTAGTGATAGTGTCACAGAGCTTCCCTGGACCAAGCCAGAGCCAGCTATTCAGTGCTGTATTAGGCTGGAGCCTGGACTTCCCAGGCACTTCTTTATAGCAGCCCCCCACGGCACTGTAATCAGATAAGAACTCTATCTCTGCCAATACCATATTTCACCTTTAGTGATGTCAGAGGTATAGTGAACACAAGTGTGCAGCTGGTGTGATTTAAAACTTCTCTGAGAAATGAGAGGGGAAAAAGTTTGGTTTAACTTTATTATGTTAGGGTCCATTCACCTGGTATTTAGTTGGTTACATGTTATTTACATAGTAATAATGTATAGATTACCTGTTTTTTGGAGATAGAGGAATATAACTAAGGAATGCAGCCTATGATAAGAACATGTGTGTGAGACCTGATGGTTAGGAGAGCAGAGGAAAACAGCCCGCCTAAAAGGGGTGGGATTTTCGTATGACGTGTGCGTATAAAAATATTGTACGACCATTTTGTGGCAGAATTCTCAATGAATAAACATCTCTGACTATGCAGACCGGGACTCTGTCCGTTTCTTGATCCTTTTGGGAGACGCACAGAGACACTGAAATAGTTTGTTAAATAATTCTCATAACAGCTGAACAGGCAATCAACGCAAACAATGAATGAACAGCTAGGGTGGGTTGACATGCAATAACAACACAGCACACAATTACCAACAATAACGAAGAACACACTGGATTATAAATGGCTGTGGTCGCTGGTTTAAGCTGTTGGGGCCCAAGCTCTGCCTGAAGGTACCTTTACAATGGAAACCTCTCGTCATTTAACAGGGATTCAGTTGGACTCAGGTCCTGCTCACAACCTGTTGGCTAACTGGCTAGCTTTAGTGCCACACACTCACATATTAGCTAGAGCTCTGTAAAGTGACAATGCTATACATCAACATAAATCATTTGGTACTGTAATACTTTACAATACGGTGCCTTAATTAACATAAGTAAAAAGGAAAATAATTCTGGTGGACGGTCTGTCTCACATCATGTTGGCTAGCTGTAGTAAACACACTCAATTATTAGCTATAGCACTGTAAAGAGACAATGCTATGGGTCAACGTAAAGAATTTCGTAACACTTTACAATTAGGGTTCATTAACATAAATTAATGCAGTAGCTAACATAAAATAAACATAATTAAATTCAAACAATTACAAGCAGTCATACAGTGGGGGAAAAAAGTATTTAGTCAGCCACCAATTGCACAAGTTCTCCCACTTAAAAAGATGAGAGAGGCCTGTAATTTTCATCATATGTACACGTCAACTATTACAGACAAATTGGAGAAAAAAAATCCAGAAAATCACATTGTAGGATTTTTAATGAATTTATTAGCAAATTATGGTGGAAAATAAGTATTTGGTCACCTACAAACAAGCAAGATTTCTGGCTCTCACAGACCTGTAACTTCTTCTTTAAGAGGCTCCTCTGTCCTCCACTCGTTACCTGTATTAATGGCACCTGTTTGAACTTGTTATCAGTATAAAAGACACCTGTCCACAACCTCAAACAGTCACACTCCAAACTCCACTATGGCCAAGACCAAAGAGCTGTCAAAGGACACCAGAAACAAAAATTGTAGACCTGCACCAGGCTGGGAAGACTGAATCTGCAATAGGTAAGCAGCTTGGTTTGAAGAAATCAACTGTGGGAGCAATTATTAGGAAATGGAAGACATACAAGACCACTGATAATCTCCCTTGATCTGGGGCTCCACGCAAGATCTCACCCGTGGGGTCAAAATTATCACAAGAACGGTGAGCAAAATTCCCAGAACCACACGGGGGACTTAGTGAATGACCTGCAGAGAGCTGGGACCAAAGTAACAAAGCCTACCATCAGTAACACACTACGCCGCCAGGGACTCAAATCCTGCAGTACCAGACGTGTCCCCCTGCTTAAGCCAGTACATGTCCAGGCCCGTCTGAAGTTTGCTAGAGTGCATTTGGATGATCCAGAAGAGGATTGGGAGAATGTCATATGGTCAGATGAAACCAAAATATAACTTTTGGTAAAAACTCAACTCGTCGTGTTTGGAGGACAAAGAATGCTGAGTTGCATCCAAAGAACACCATA
The DNA here is from genome assembly GCF_020615455.1 of Coregonus clupeaformis. Taxonomy (NCBI): domain Eukaryota; kingdom Metazoa; phylum Chordata; class Actinopteri; order Salmoniformes; family Salmonidae; genus Coregonus; species Coregonus clupeaformis. Next base: position 3,576 of record NW_025538707.1, on the reverse strand, counting down.
CCTACTGTGAAGCATGGGAGTGGAAACATCATGCTTTGGGGCTGTTTTTCTGCAAAGGGACCAGGACTGACTGATCCGTGTAAAGGAAAGAATGAATGGGGCCAAGTATCGTGAGATTTTGAGTGAAAACCTCCTTCCATCAGCAAGGGCATTGAAGATGAAACGTGGCTGGGTCTTTCAGCATGACAATGATCCCAAACACACCGCCCGGGCAACGAAGGAGTGGCTTCGTAAGAAGCATTTCAAGGTCCTGGAATGGCCTAGCCAGTCTCCAGATCTCAACCCCATACAAAATCTTTGGAGGGAGTTGAAAGTCTGTGTTGCCCAGCGACAGCCCCAAAACATCACTGCTCTAGAGGAGATCTGCATGGAGGAATGTGCCAAAATACCAGCAACAGTGTGTGAAAACCTTGTGAAGACTTACAGAAAACGTTTGACCTGTGTCATTGCCAACAAAGGGTATGTAACAAAGTATTGAGAAACTTTTGTTATTGACCAAATACTTATTTTCCACCATAATTTGCAAATAAATTCATTAAAAATCCTACAAATGCCGATTTTCTGGATTTATTTTTCTCATTTGTCTGTCATAGTTGACGTGTACTTATGATGAAAATTACAGGCCTCTCATCTTTTTAAGTGGGGGAGTCGTGGCTGAATGACAACAATGACAACATTCAGCTAGCAGGCTATACGCTACATCGCTACATCGGCAGGACAGAACGGCAGACTCGGGTAAGACGAGGGGTGGCGGTCTCTGTATTTTTGTAAACAACAGCTGGTGCACAAAATCAAATACTAAGGAAGTCTCAAGGTTTTGCTCGCCTGAGGTAGAGTATCTTATGATAAGCTGTAGACCACACTATTTACCAAAGAGAGTTTTCATCTATACTTTTCATAGCTGTCTATTTACCACCACAAACCAATGCTGGCATTAAGATTGCACTGAATGAGTTGTACAAGGCCATTAATCAACAGGAAAACGCTCATCCAGATGCAGCGCTCCTGTAAAGCAGGGGACTTTAATGCAGGGAAACTTAAATCCGTTCTACCTCATTTCTACCAGCATGTTAAATGTGCAACCAGAGGGGAAAAAAAACTCTAGACCACCTTTACTCCACACACAGAGACGCATACAAAGCTCTCCCTCGCCCTCCATTTGGCAAATCTGACCATAACTCTATCCTCCTGATTCCTGCTTATAAGCAAAAACTGAAGCAGGAAGCACCAGTGACTCGGCTAATAAAAAAGTGGTCAGATGACGCAGATGCTAAGCTACAGGACTGTTTTGCTAGCACAGACTGGAACATGTTCAGGGATTCTTCAGACAGCATTGAGGAGTACACCACATCAGTCACTGGCTTCATCAATAAGTGCATCGATGATGTCGTCCCCACAGTGACCGTAACGTACATACCCCAACCAGAAGCCATGGATTACAGGAAACATCCGCACTGAGCTAGAGGGTAGAGCTGCCGCTTTCAAGGAACGGGACTCTAACCCGGACGCTTATAAGAAATCCCGCTATGACCTCCGGCGAACCATCAAACAGGCAAAGAGTCAATACAGGTCTAAGATTGAATCATACTACACTGGCTCTGGACGCTCGTCGGATGTGGCAGGGCTTGAAAACTATTACAGACTACAAAGGGAAGCACAGCCGCGAGCTGCCCAGTGACACAAGCCTACCAGACGAGCTAAACCACTTCTATGCTCGCCTGAGGCAAGCAACACTGAAGCATGCATGAGAGCACCAGCTGTTCCGGGACGACTATGTGATCACGCTCTCCGTAGCCGATGTGAGTAAGACTTTTAAGCAGGTCAACATTCACAAGGCCGCAGGGCCAGACGGATTACCAGGACGTGTACTCCGAGGCATGTGCTGACCAACTGGCAAGTGTCTTCACTGACATTTTCAACATGTCCCTGACTGAGTCTGTAATACCAACATGTTTCAAGCAGACCACCATAGTCCCCGTGCCCAAGAACTCTAAGATAACCTGCCTAAATGACTACCGACCAGTGGCACTGACGTCTGTAGCCATGAAGTGCTTTGAAAGACTGGTCATGGCTCACATCAACAGCATAATCCCAGAAACCCTAGACCCACTCCAATTTGCATACCGCCCCCAACAGATCCACAGATGATGCAATCTCTATCGCACTCCACACTGCCCTTTCCCACCTGGACAAGAGGAACACCTACGTGAGAATGCTATTCATTGACTACAGCTCAGCATTCAACACCATAGTGCCCTCAAAGCTCATCACTAAGCTAAGGATCCTGGGACTAAACACCTCCCTCTGCAACTGGATCCTGGACTTCCTGACGGGCCGCCCCAGGTGGTAAGGGTAGGTAACAACACATCTGCCACACTGATCCTCAACACGGGGACCCCTCAGGGGTGCGTGCTCAGTCCCCTCCTGTACTCTCTGTTCACCCATGACTGCATGGCCAGGCACGACTCCAACACCATCATTAAGTTTGCCGACGACACAACAGTGGTAGGCCTGATCACCGACAACGATGAGACAGCCTATAGGGAGGAGGTCAGAGATCTGGCCGTGTGGTGCCAGGACAACAACCTCTCCCTCAACGTGACCAAGACAAAGGAGATGATTGTGGACTACAGGAAAAAAAAGAGGACTGAGCACGCCCCCATTCTCATGACGGGGCTGTAGTGGAACAGGTTGAGAGCTTCAAGTTCCTTGGTGTCCACATCACCAACGAACTATCATGGTCCAAACACACCAAGACAGTCGTGAAGAGAGGCACGACAAAGCCTATTCCCCCTCAGGAGACTAAAAAGATTTGGCATGGGTCCTCAGATCCTCAAAAAAATTCTACAGCTGCACCATCGAGCATCCTGACTGGTTGCATCACCGCCTGGTATGGCAACTGCTTGGCCTCTGACCGCAAGGCACTACAGAGGGTAGTGCGTACGGCCCAGTACATCACTGGGGCAAAGCTCCCTGCCATCCAGGACCTCTATACCAGGCGGTGTCAGAGGAAGGCCCTCAAAATTGTCAAAGACTCCAGTCACCCTAGTCATAGACTGTTCTCTCTGCTACCGCACGGTAAGCGGTACCGGAGTGCCAAGTCTAGGTCCAAAAGACTTCTCAACAGCTTCTACCCCCAAGCCATAAGACTCCTGAACAGCTAATCATGGCTACCCGGGACTATTTGCACTGCCCCCACCCCATCCCTTTTACGCTGCTGCTACTCTGTTCAAGTATTTATGCATAGTCACTTTAACTCTACCCACATGTACATATTACCTCAACTAGCCGGGTGCCCCCGCACATTGACTATGCAACGGTACCCCCCTGTATATATAGCCTCCCTACTGTCACTTTATTCTATTGTATATATAGCCTCCCTACTGTCACTTTATTTTTTACTTCTGCTCTTTTTTTCTCAACACTTTTTTTGTTGTTGTTTTATTCTTACTTTTTTGTTTAAAATAAATGCACTGTTGGTTAAGGGCTGTAAGTAAGCATTTCACTGTAATGTCTGCACCTGTTGTATTCGGCGCATGTGACCAATAAAATTTGATTTGATTTGATTTGATTTGA
>NW_025538706.1:0-17312 GCF_020615455.1 Coregonus clupeaformis | reverse complement strand
AAGAGCTGAATAAGACCGTGAGGCGAAGAGCCAGTTTCAGAGCTTGCAAAAATCTGGGCTACAGCTGATTTTGTGCCGATCTGTCCTGCTGTACCATCCTGGCTGGGGAAAAAGTATGGGGTGACTGTGGTAACTCAGTGCCACTTTGGTTGATGTTGTCCCAGATTCCTGAGAGGGGACAGGCAGATGTATTTGGATGAGTCAGTTTCTCAACAAGGTTGTTTGGCTCGGCTATGGAGTACTTGCGCTCCAAAACGTATTTTTGTCCCAGTCCTGTGGGTGGCGCCCTGCCCCTTCAGGAGATAAAGCATGGGAGAGACTGGCAGCGTGCCCATCCAGCGGCGGGCATGCACAGTTTCACTATGGGGGATTAGGAAGGTGGACGAGGGGGTACGGTCTGTAGTTCTCGCTGTGCATCCTCCTTTCATGGTGTCATTAAGTCAATGGTCCCTGAGGTCTTAGCGCTGGTCTTGAGAGGAGATTTCTTCCTCTCTAAAGCAGGCTATTCGGTGGTCCCATGTCAGTACAGAGTGGTTGGTACAACTGCTATTTAGCCAACAGCGATGGAACATTGCGTCCCATCCTGTCTGGTACGGTTTCAGCTGGGGCACTCGGTGCCTTTTCACTCTGAGCTTCATGTTGGCTGGGTCTGATGGCCTCATGATAGCTGTGGTGCCGCTGGGACTCTGTTGACAAGGCCCGTTTCAGTGCTGGGTGATTGCTACGCGTCTGGACGCATCTCGCGACTGCTACCGGTGGCCTGGGGGCATCCCTGTTGTGTTTCAAGGGCATTGACCTTGAGGGACCTCGCGACTGCTGCTGCAGGGGTTCTCATGAGCCGGGTGTCCTGAACAGGGTGATCACAACCTACGCATCCTTACTGGAATGGGAGCACTGTGGGCTACTTGGAAAGAGGGATTTGGTCAACAGCGCAAAGGCACTGCTTATCAATCATCTAGAGCTACTGACTCTTTTTGTTAGCGCTGAGGCATTGGCCTTCCGGCTGTTGGAGAGCCAGTATGTGTTGGTAAGGTCCGACAACAGGATGGCGGTGGCGTACATCACTCCTAAACCTGGCCTATCTGCTCGTATGGAGCTGTGCACATTTCCTGCCGCTGTATGACATATCATCCCAGATCTCCCAACGTGGGTGCAGATCTACTTTCAAGGAAGCTCCTAGCCCCATGGGGTGGGGTTCGCAGAGCCAACGCAGATCTTTACGTATTTGAGAAAAACGCACATTGTCACCTGTACTTCAATGAGGGATCTAATGACCTTTGAGAATGGACGCTTGATCTGACGTGGCCACTGTGAGAGAGGGTCATCAGAGGGTCTGTTGATTTTACATGGCCTCGCTAATTCCTGGATATCAACCGCTTGTCGTAAGGATCCGTGGAGGCCTTGTCTGGGACTCCATTATCCCAGGCGCACAGGAGAGTTTGGCAACCACGACTGCAGATATGGGATCTGTGGGTTTGACCCCTGAAAGGTTGAATTCCATGGCTAGGGGTTTACCCTCGAACCTGATTATGACCTTGCCATGGGTCTCCCAGTCGTGACACAGCCCAGGATCAAACCGGGTCTGTAGTGACGCCTGGGCACGAAGGCGATGCAGTGCCTTAGTCTCACATGCGCCACTCAGGAGAACCTGACTTTAATTAAGAAAGCACATTTTCATTTTGTGTTGACTGCCCTAATGAACACAACCCTGAATTCTGACTAATAAGGGAATAAGTAATACATATGAGAAGAAGCTTCTCTTTCATCTTCCTCCATATGTTAATTCATTTCATTAAGGTCCAATGCAGCCGTTTTTATTTCAATATCAAATCATTTCTGGGTGCAATAATTAAGTACCTTACTGTGATTGTTTTCAATTAAAATTGTCAAAGAAAACAAAAATAGCTTCTTAGTAAAAGGGCACTTAAACCAAGAATTTTGTTAGACTGTCTTGGAGTGGGCCGAGTGGGCAGGGGAAAATTTGAAAATCTGCTGTTATTGGAAGAAGGTTTGGAACCTTTCTTATTGGTCTATTAACTAATTTCTGCATGGTGATGTCACCATCGAAGGTCAAAACCCTATCTCACCAAAACAGGCTGAGATATCAGGCGGTCTTTCAAACAGCTTTTACACTAAAAGGGCATTATCATAATCTTCACAATTTCACAGTATTATTCCAACCTCAGTGGAAATATATAAAAAACAATAGAAAATCACGTTTTTTACTGCACTGTCCTTTTAAACATCTCAGGTACCAATTTTACACTACACTGACAGGGTGCTGCAAAAATATGAGGTTTCACACACTGACAAAGTACATTTTGCCAGTGTGAGCTGTGTTCTTGAGCATGAATTCTTTGAAAAAGAACTAAAGGATAGTTTTATGCTGTTTACGCCCGGTTTCATTGAAATGAATGGGAGCGCTCCTACGCTTCTGCCTGTAGCCTGCCTGTGAGACTCAACATTTGCCATGACCAAACAGCAGTGTGACCAAAGATATTGCAGAAGGAGCTCAAGCAATATTACAGCCTCTATCAGCAGAGTACACACTGTACTCCCCTGTGGTCACCAACTGGGGTGGGTGAAGATGACTTTTTAATTGACCTTCTCACATCCTGACGTGACCCCACCAAGTTTGGCTCTAGCTTTATAGCAGCCCTGCTGAGTTGGAGAAACTGAGTGCCAACTTTCAGAGCTCTGTCTTACAGTTCAGAATGTAAGCACTGGAAGGAGGGAAGGAAGGGGGAGTATTGGGACAAATGGGGTGCTGTCAAACCTCTATGCCTCTAAGGTCAGACAATGAGACAGCTAGACAACAGTGACATACTGTATTACATTTACATTTACGTCATTTAGCAGACGCTCTTATCCAGATCGACTTACAAATTGAGTGCATCCGACTTTATAGCCAGTGGGATAACCACTTCACAATGTGTTTTTTTTTTTTTTTAATTTTTTTGGGGTGGGTTGGGGTAAGTGGGAGGGGTAGAAGGATTACTTTAATTCTATCCCAGGTATTCCTTAAAGAGGTGGGGTTTCCAGAGCCTTGAGGGATTATCTCTGTGGCGTCAGAGGGGAGCGTGTTTCACATTGGGGTGCTAGGGAGAGCGAACAGTTCTTGACTGGGCTGAGCTGGGAACGCCCGGGCTTCCGCGAGAGGGAGGGAACGCAAGGCCCTTTTGGGTGTAGGGACTGATAGAGCCTGAAGGCACGGAGGTGCTGCCCCTGCTAGCTCCAGAGGCGAGTACCAATGGTCTTGGGATCAGATGCGGAATGTAGCTTAGGAAAGTGTGTGGAGGGAGGGTGGATGCAGAGAATTTTAGGTAGTAGAAGGTTATGATAGGTTATGAGTAGGGGCTTAATGGCGCAGGCAGGGAGCCCAGCCAACATTGTTGAGCTGCGGTAATCCAGGACGGGAGATGTACTAGGAGTGCCTGGATTAGACCTGGGTGCCGCTTCCTGTGTAAGGAGGTCGACTCTCAGAATGTTGTAGAGCATGAACCTACAGGATCGGGTCACCGCCTTGATGTTAGCGAGAGAACGAGCAGGGTGTTGTCCAGGGTCACGCCAAGGTTTTCGCGCACTTGGGAGGAGTCACAACGGAGTTGTCAACCGTGATGGCGTAGATCATGGAACAGGCTAAGTCCTTCCCCGGGAGCAAGAGCAGCTCTGCTTTGCCAAGGTTCAGCTTGGAGGTGGTGATCCATCATCCATACTGATATGTCTGGCCAGACATGCAGAGATGCGACTCCGGGCCACCTGGTTATCAGGGGAAGGGGGAAAGGAGAAGATTAGTTGTCTGTTGTCAGCGTAGCAATGATAGGGATAGGCCATGTGGAGGATATGACAGAGCTAAGTGACTTGGTGTATAGCTTGAATAGGGGAGGGCCCAGAACTGGAGCCCTGGGGGACACCAGTGGTGAGAGCACGTGAGCGGAAGACAGCTTCGCCACGCCACTTGCTAGGGGCGACCGGTCAGGTAGGACGCAATCCAAAGAGTGGGCCGCGCGGGATGCCCAGCTCGGAGAGGGTGGAGAGGGAGGATCTGATGGTTCACAGTATCAAAGGCAGCAGGACAAGTCCAGAAGGACAAGAGCAGAGGAGAGAGTTAGCTTTAGCAGTGCGGAGAGCCTCCGTGACACAGAGAAGAGCAGTCTCAGTTGAATGACCAAGTCTTGTAACCTGACTGCTTTGGATCAAGAAGGTCATTCTGAGAGAGAGACATGCAAGAGAGTTGAAGCTAAAGACGGCATCGCTCAATAGTTTTGGAGAGAAAAGAAAGAAGGGATACTGGTCTGTGCTGTTGGAGCATCAGAGGGACTCGAGAGGTTGGTTTTTGACAAGGGGTGCAACTCTTGCTCTCTTTGAAGACGGAAGGGACATAGCCAGCGGCCATGATGAGTTGATCAGCAGCAGGTGGAGGTAGGGGAGAAGGTCACCCGGAGATAGGGGCCTGGAGAGGAAGAGAGGAGGGAGCAGGGTCAAGCTGGGCTAGGTTGCTGGGCGTCCTGCAGTCAGCAAGTCTGAAGATTCCCATCTGGAGAGAGAGAGGGGAGAAAGCAAGTCAAAGCACAGGGGTAGGGCAGTGTGAGCAGGGCTACAGCAAGTGTCATTTGACTGAATAAATGAGGATCGGATGTCGCCAACCTTCTTTTCAAAGTGGTTGGACGGGGTCATCCACAGACGAGGGAGGGGGGATTCAGCAGGGAGGAGAATGTGGCAAAAAGAGCTTCCTAGGTTAGAGGCAGATGCTTCGAATTTAGCGTGGTAGAAAGTGGCCTTAGCAGCAGAAAATGAAGATGAAGAAAATGTAGAGAGGAGGGAGTGAAAGATGCTAGGTCCGTAGGGAGTCTAGTTTCTTCCACTCGGGAGAAGGATTGAGCAGAGGGAAGAGAGGGGATAGGATGAAGAGGAGAGAGTAGAGGGAGAGAGAGAGCGATGTATGCGACGGGTGCATTACCATCTGTGTAGGGGCAGAGTGAGAAAAGTTGGAGGAGAGCGTAGAGAGAAAAGGATACAAAGCAGTGGTCGGAGACATGGAGGGGAGTTGCAGTGAGATTAGCAGAAGAAACAGCATCTAGTAAAGATGAGGCCTTTAGCTTGCCTGGGTCCTTGTGAGTAGGGGGGACGCTGGAGAGGGAGTGAGGTCAAAAGAGGAGAGGAGTGAAAGAAGGAGGCAGAGAGAAATGAGTCAAAATGTAGACGAGGAAGGCTGAAATTTCAGAACTGTGAGGGGTGAGCCATCCCCCTGTATGTCCCACAAACAGCACTAGTAAAGTAAGGTCAATATCCATTGCCCCCATTACTATCCACATGAACAGACGCGAGAAAATTTTTCTGAAACTCCAGCATGCTGGGAAACAAATCTGGCGCTGTTGAAGATTGCTGAAGATCATCTTTATTATTTTGACCCAAAAGACAAAAGCTTCTGGTATAGGTTGTTTTTTAGCAATCTCAAATCATCCGCTGACAACTAGTAACAGGTGATGGTCATTTCAAGGTACAGTAAAAATAACTCTATGAGCACCAACATGTGAAGTTCATCAACAAATATGTTTAGTTTTGGAGAAATGTCTCTGCCTTCTGAAATTCTGTTACCAAAACCCTAACATATATCTTTAAGATATTTTCCATTTCCCTCATGAGGAAGGAGGATCGCGAAAGTTCTACAGATGTAACAGTAAAAGGTAAACCTATCAATTATTTGTGTTTTTACTGTTCCGTATAGGTTTGTTTTGTGTAACCTCTAGACTTCACGTATCGCTTTGTTTGTTGTTTTGTCGTGGTTCAGTACTTAACTAAAAATGTGCGCTTAGCTAAATAAATGTGGTTATTGAAAGTCAATGTATATGGCGTCGCTGACATCCCAATATTTCTGCTGTTACCAAACTTTTGCATCTGCACAGTTCTCCCAGTAATTAATTCTTAATGTTCTGTTTAAATTGTGCATAATTTAATATGCTATTTAGCAGTATCGTTTTATCCAAAGCGACTTGACAGTCATGCGTGCATACATTATATTTGAAAAAAGAGTTGTATGCTTAGGCAAACTTCTTGAAATAAATAGTTTTTGTTTGTTATACATTTTTAGTGAAAAATCTGCTGAGTCTCAGCGCAATTCCATTATCGCGGAATTACCCTGATTCAGAACCTGAACAGCCCCAATTTGTCAAAACTACTGGAATGGGGTACCATGCTACAACAAAATACCGGCACCTTGCAGTTCTTTTGGTTGGTCACTGGTATAACATACTATGGGTGGGCCAATTCATATTCAGCTGGGAAGAAAACTTGAAATCAAGCCCAAAGGGCCAATGGATGCCGAGTCCGCGAACGACTTGGAAGCCCCCGGCCTTCCTGGCTGCATTACTGGCCGGCATTAATTTCCTAAATTCTTTGCCCCCTTTAGCTCGCCTGAAGGGAAAGAACGTGCTCATGCAACCTAACAAACTTTTGAAGTGCATGAAAACTTTTGGGTCTTTGTATCGGGTTTTGTGTTTGCTAAAAGCTACTTGCTGCTTCTGCTTGTAGCTAAAGAAGCTTCTTGTTTGAGTAAGATGCCTAGTGGTAAGAGTAAACTGTAAAAGGCTAACCAGCCGAGTCTTGGATTGTGGGTATTATATACTATCCTGTGTGAACTGGGCTTTGATTTGGGGAGGGAACCATTGGTGGTTAATGCACCTTTTGTTGGAGCTGTGTTGTAGGGGGGCAGATCACCTGGGGGTGGAACCCGGAAAGTGCTTACCTCTGTCTCTTCAGCTTTGAAGCATCACATATCCTTTGTTTAAATATTTCTGCAGATGAGTTAAAGGTAATCTGGGATTCCCTCATTCAGCTAAGATGGAAGCTGCAGGTTATGACGTAGTTCAAGGAATGTAGATGGAGAATGGAGGAGGTCGGTTTGTTTGCACACCACTAATGGATAGAAAGCTGGCGAGTTACTCCTAGCTTCTGGTGCTTCCGAATAAACAGTGCTGGTTCTCGGCAGATCAGCTGGACAAAGTGTACCAGCTGAGGGTGTGGCGACCGGGCCGTATGAATGTAGTCACAATGTTGCGGATTACCAGTATCGTGATTTTGCTGCAAGAGCTGAAATAAGACCGCGGGGCTAAGAAATGGCATAGCTTCAGAGCTTCTCGCTTAGGGTCTGGGCTACAGCGATTTGCTAAAGGCATCTGTCCTACTGTACTATCCGGCTGTGGGGAAAAGTATGGGGGTGACGGTGGTGGCTCAGTGCCACCTCTGGTTGATGTTGAACCCGTGATTCCTGAGAGGGACAGGCAGATGTATTTGGATGAGCCGCCTCGCCAACAAGGCTGTTTGGCTCAACTATGGAGTACTTACAGGCCCAAAACGTTTTTTGTCCCAGTCCTTAGGGTGGCGCTCTGCCCCTTCAGGAGATAAAGTATGGGAGACTGGGCAGCGTGCTCCATCCAGCGTATGGGCGGGCATGCATTTCACTATGTGGTGAATAGGAAGCGTGACTGAGGGGTACGGCCTGCAGTTCACAGCAATCCTCTTCATGGTGTCATTAGAGTCAATGGTCCCTGAGGTCTTAGCGCCTGTCTTGAGAGAGGAGATTTCTTCTCCTTCTAAAGCAGGCTATTCGGGTGGTCCCCGGGTCAGAAGTAAGAGTGGTTGGTACAACTGCTACTTAGTTCCCAACAGCGATGGGAACATGCGCCCATCCTGTCTGGTACGGTTTCAGCCGGGGCACCCGGAAGTCCTTTTCACTTGAGCCCGCGTGTTATTGGGCCCGATGGCCTCTACGATAGCTGCTGTGGTGCTGCTGGGACTTCTGCTGATGCGTCCTGTTCAGTACGGGTGATTGCTACTGCGCCTGGACGATTCAGGCGACTGCAGCATCGGTGGCTCAAAGCATCCCTGCTGTGCCCTAGGCGGCAGCTTGATCCTTGGAGGGGACCCGCACTGCTGTTGCAGGGGGTTCTCAGTGAGCCGGGTAGGTGTCCCACAGGGTGATCACAACCGACGATCCTACTGGGATGGGGAGTACCGTGTGTGGGCTACTTGGAAAGAGGGATTGGTCAAAGCGCAAAGGGCACTGCTTGATCAACAATCTAGGAGCTACTGACTTTTTGCTAGCGCTGAGGTATTGCCTTCACGAGTGTTGGAGAGCCAGTATGTGTTGGTAAGGTCCGCAACAGATGCAGTGTGGCGAGCATCACTCCTAAACCTGGCCGCATCTGCTCGTATGGAGCAGTGCACATTTCCTGGGTCGCTCAGGGCGACTATATCATCCCAGATCTCTCAACGTGGGTGCAGATCTACTTTCAAGGGGGCCCCTAGCTCTGTGGGGGTGGGGTTCGGCAGAGCCAACGTAGATCTTTACGTATTTTGAGATAACGCATATTGTCGTCTGTACAGTTTCAATGAGGGATCTGGGCGCGACCTTTGAGAATGGACGCTTTGGCGTATCTCGATTCAGGCCACTGTGGAGAGAGGGTCAATCAGGAGGGTCTGTTGATTTTGGCGGCTCCCGTTGGTTCCCGGATATCAACCGCTTGTCGGTGGGATCCAGGGTCCAATGTCTGGGATCTATTATCCCTAGGCGCACAGAGTTTGGTAACCACGACTGCAGATCATGGGATCTGTTTTCAGTGAAAGGTCGAATTTGAGGCTAGGGGTTTACCCTTCTGATTACGACAACAGTTCAAGCGCGTGCACGCTCGATGAGAGGGTTGTATACATACAGTGCATTTGGAAAGTATTCAGACCCTTCCCTGTTTTCCACATTGTTATGTTACAGCCTTATTCTAAAATGGATTAAATAAATGTTTTCCCCTCATCAATCTACACACAATACACCATAATGACAAAGAGAGAACAGGTTTTTAGAAATGTATTACAAAAAAAAAAAAAATATATATATATATATATATATATATATATACAGTGCCATATTTACATACACGTTCAGACCCTATGCTTTGATTCTCGAAATTGTAGCTCAGGTGCATCCTATTTCCCATTGATCATCCTGGAGAGGTTTCTACAACTTGATTGGAGTCCGCCTATGGTAAATTCAATTAATTGGACATGATTTGGAAAGGCACACCACGGTCTATATTGAAACAAAGACACTGAGTCAAGAAGCAGGTGCAGGTGAAACGTTTAATAAAAACAAGCATGGAACGAGACAACATAGCAGTAGCATCTACGCATAACCACAGGAATAATACTGACTGGGGAAAGAACCTAAGGGGAGTGCCAGCTATAGGGGGAGGTAAATATAGTGAGGTAATGGAGTCCAGGTGTGCCTCATGATGATGTACAGGTGTGTGTAAGTTGATGGATCCCTAGGACCGGTGGTTAGTATACCGGCGACGTCAACGCCGGAGAGGAGGAGCGGGAGTAGACGTGACATACACTACCAGTCAAAGGTTTGGACACACCTACTCATTTGAGATTCTTCAAATAGCCACCCTTTGCCTTGATAACAGCTTTGCACTCTCTTGGCATTCTCTCAACCAGCTTCATGAGGTAGTCACCTGAAATGCATTTCAACGTTAACAGGTGTGCCTTCTTAAAAGTTAATTTGTGGAATTTCTTTCCTTCTTAATGTGTTTGAGCCAATCAGTTGTGTTGTGACAAGGTAGGGGTGGTAGTACAGAAGATAGTCCTGTTTGGTAAAGACCAAGTCCATATTATGGCAAGAACAGCTCAAATAAGCAAAGAGAAACGATAGTCCATCATTACTTTAAGACATGAAGGTCAGTGGGAATACAGAACATTTCAAGAACTTTGAACGTTTCTTCCCTAGTGCAGTCGCAAAAACCATCAAGCGCTATGATGAAACTGGCTCTCATGAGGACCGCCACAGGAATGGAAGACCCAGAGTTACACTCTACTGCAGAGGATAAGTTAATTAGAGTTAACAGCCTCAGAAATTGCAGCCCCCAAAATAAATGCTTCACAGACACATCTCAACATCAACTGTTCAGAGGGGAGACTGTGTGAATCAGGCCTTCGTGGTTGAATTGCTGCAAAGAAACCACTACTAAAGGACACCAATAATAAGAAGAGACCTGCTTGGGCCAAGAAACACGAGCAATGGACATTTTCTGCCGGAAATTTGTCCTTTGGTCACTGGAGTCCAAATTGGAGATTTTGGTTCCAACCGCCATGTCTTTGTGGGAGACGGATGATCTCTGCATGTGTAGTTCCCACCGTAAAGCATGGAGGAGGAGGTGTTATGGTGTGGGGGTGCTTTGCTTGGACACTGTCTGTGATTTATTTAAGCATGGCTACCACAGCATTCTGCAGCGATATGTCATCCCATCTGGTTTGGGCTTAGTGGGACTATCATTTGTTTTTTCAACAGGACAATGACTCCAACACACCTTCAGGCTGTGTAAGGGCTATTTTACAAAGAAGGAGAGGATGGAGTGCTACATCAGATGACCTGGCTTCACAATCATCCGACCTCAACCCAATTGAGATGGTTTGGGATAAGTCGAACGGCAGAGTGAAGGGAAAAGCAGCCAACAAGTGCTCAGCATATGTGGGAACTCTTTCAAGATTGTGGGAAAAGCATTCCAGGTGAAGCTGGCTAAGAGAATGCCAAGAGTGTGCAAAACTGTCATAAAGGCAAAGGGTGGCTATTTGAAGAATCTCAAATATAGCATATATTTTGATTTGTTTAACACTTTTTTGGTTACTACATGATTCCATATGTGTTATTTCATAGTTTTGATGTCTTCACTATTATTCTACAATGTAGAAAATAGTAAAAAGAAAGAAAAACCCTTGAATTAGTAGGTGTCCAAACTTTTGACTGGTACTGTATATCAGTGGGGAAAAAAGTATTTAGTCAGCCACCAATTGTGCAAGTTCTCCCACTTAAAAAGATGAGAGAGGCCTGTAATTTTTCATCATAGGTACACGTCAACTATGACAGACAAATGGAGAAAAAAAAATCAGAAAATCACATTGTAGGATTTTTTTATGATTTTATTTACTAATTATGGTGGAAAATAAGTATTTGGTCACCTACAAACAAGCAAGATTTCTGGCTCTCACAGACCTGTAACTTCTTTCTAGAGGCCTCTGTCCTCCACTCGTTACCTGTATTAATGGCACCTGTTTGAACTTGTTAGCATGTATAAAAGACACCTGTCCACAACCTCAAACAGTCACACTCCAAACTCCACTATGACAAGACCAAAGAGCTGTCAAAGGACACCAGAAACAAAATTGTAGACCTGCACCAGGCTGGGAAGACTGAATCTGCAATAGGTAAGCAGCTTGGTTCTTGAAGAAATCAACTGTGGGAGCAATTATTAGGAAATGAAGCCCCTCGATCTGGGCTCTACGCAAGATCTCACCCGTGGGTCAAAATGATCACAAGAACGGTGAGCAAAAATCCCAGAACCACACGGGGGGACCTAGTGAATGACCTGCAGAGAGCTGGGACCAAAGTAACAAAGCCTACCATCAGTAACAAACATACGCCGCCAGGGACTCAAATCCTGCAGTGCCAGACGTGTCCCCTCGCTTAAGCCAGTACATGTCCAGGCCCGTCTGAGTTTGCTAGAGGCATTTGGATGATCTAGAAGATGATTGGGAGAATATCATATGGTCAGATGAAACCAAAATATAACTTTTGGTAAAAACTCAACTTCGTCGTGTTTGGAGGACAAAGAAAGCTGAGTTGCATCCAAAGAACACCATACCACTGTGAAGCATGGGGGGTGAAACATCATGCTTTGGGCTGTTTTTCTGCAAAGGGACCAGGACTGACTGATCCGTGTAAAGGAAAGAATGAATGGGGCCATGTATCTGTTAGGCCTACTGCTGCTAGGTAGCTCTCTCTGCCTCCCCCTCCCCTCTGTCTGTCCTTGATTGCAGGAGTGAAGTCTGTGTGCGGGAGTCAGGTTTCAACTGCAGCTCATTCACCCTAATCACCTCAGCCCCCTTTAAGACCCGGGTCAAACTTTCCACTCATCGTCAGATCATAGTCAAGACAACCATGTTAGTCGCTGCCGACTCAACCTGTCTGTTTTTCGGCTCTTGTGTTTTTTTGGACTGTTTATTTACTTTTTCTCCTGTGCCACAGATATTTGGAACCTGACTCCTGCCTCCGCTTCTACTCCTGCCACCACCATCCTGCTCTCCACTATCGGGCCTCTCCTTTGGACTCACCACGGACACTAGGACATTACGGTACCACACCTGCCCTGGACCTGGATCTGTACCCTCCCTGTAACCTGGACTTGCTCTTCCCCCATTTATTGGAAACCTGGACTATTGAACATTATAATAAACCTGTTAAACTTCTCTGGCTTGGTGTACTTGTCTGCATTTGGGTTCTATCCAGTTAAATCATACCAGTATGATCTGACCAACATGAACCCAGCAGACAGTAGCTCGGATACCACCCCAGAGTGCACTCAAATTTGGACTGCCATACCAATCAGGGCATTCTACTTGGCCAACATGATACCCTGTTTAAGACGAGATTGCTGAGGACAGTCAGGTGCTGCTTAATCAGGTTCAATTACTCACCAATCAAGTGTCTGCCCTTACTACCCCACTTCAGCCCAGATCAGAGAGCCTTTTGTTCCTGCTCCAGAGCCGCTATGACGGGAACATAGGAACCTGTGGCGATTTTTGACTCAATGCTCGTTAGTGTTTGAACAACAGCCCCTCACCTACGCCTCAGAAAGAGCCCGTATTGCCTACCTTATCAACTCTACTAGCGGTTCCGCTCGTGCCTGGGGATCCACGATCTGGGAGAGTCAGTCGGACATTTGCAACGCTTACGTGGCCTTCACCACGGAGATGAGGAAGGTTTTGACCACCCGTCACTTGAGGCAAGGAGGCTGCGAAACGGTTGTTTTCTCTTGGCAGGGGTGCTCCGAGTGTGGCGGAGATGGCAGTGGAGTTCGGGACTTTAGCAGCAGTGAGTGGGTTGGAACTGACGAGGCATTACAAGGAGTGTTCATCAATGCTTTGTCTGAGACTTGTAAAAGATGAATTGGGTGTCATATGATGAATCGCCTACGGCTGGATAATCTTATTTCACTCACTATCAGGTTGGATAATCGATTCGGAGCGCCGCCCGGGAGAGGAGTGTTAGTTCCAAGCAACCTGTCTGTCATCAACAAACTCCTCCCTGCATCGTCCCCTCACGGAGAGAGCCGTGTCTTCCCCGAGTCGATACGAGGAGCACTGGAACCCCGGGAAGCCATGGAGGTGGGTGGGTCACGGTTGTCCTCAGAGGAGCGTGCACGTCGTATTCAGGCTCGGGTCTGCCTGTATTGTGGAGAAGCTGGTCTTTGTCCTTCCTGCCCAGTTCGTCCGGGAAAAAGGGCCGCTCATCATTTTATGGGAGAAGTTTTGGTGAGCCGAGCAGCGGATTCTTCCTCTTCTCCCCGCAAGTTCTGCTCCAGGCATCCCCTCCAGTGGCAGTCCCAGAATTTCTCTGTTAGTGCGCTGATTGACTCTGGTGCCGACGGAAAGCTTTTGGATAGAGAGTGGGCTCAACAAATGGATTTGGAGACTGTTCCTATGGACTGTCCGCTGCAGGCTAAGGGTCTAAATGGACAATTGTTGACCCGCATTACCCATCAGACTGTTCCTGTTTGTCTTAGAGTGTCGGGGAAATCATCAGGAGAACATTCAATCTCCATATTATCGACCGCCCACAGACTCCCTGGTCCTTGGTATCCTGGCTCATAAAACACAATCCACACATTGATTGGGTGACAGGTAGCATTGTTTCATGGAGCACATTTTGTCATGTGAATTGTTTGTGTTCTGCTCAGACTCCTGCCAGTACTGTGCCTCAACCTCCACTGGAGTCCATGGCGGATCTTTCTGCTGTGTTCCTGACGTGTATGATGACCTGGCATCCGTTTTCTGCAAACACAGAGCTACTTCTCTTCCTCCTCACCGGCCTTAGACTGCGCCAATTGACCTCCAGCCAGAGCCCCGCTCCCCAGCAGTCGCCTGTACAATCTCCCGGCCGGAGACGGAGGCTATGGAGAACTACATTCGGGACTCCTTGGCGGCGGGTATTATGCGTCCTTCCTCGGTCACCTGTAGGAGCGGGATTCTTTTGTTGCTAAGAAGGATAAGACCCTCAGACCCTGTATTGATTACCGTGGACTTAACAACATCACCATTAAGAACAAGTATTCTCTGCCTTTGATTAATTCTGCTTTTCCCCTCCTTCCTTGGTGCCACCATCTTTACGAAACTGGATCTACGAAATGCGTATCACCTGGTGCGATTCGTAAGGGTGATGAATGGAAGACTGCCTTCAACACACCCTTGGGACATTTTGAGTATCGGGTTATGCCTTTGGGTTGTCTAATGCCCCTGCTGTTTTTCAGGCACTAGTCAATGATGTCCTTCGGGACATGTTGAATCGGTTTGTTTTTGTCTATCTGGATGATATCTTGATTTTCTCAGAGTCCTCCCAGGGAACATGAACTGCATGTGCGCCAGGTGTTGCCAAAGGTTGTTGGAGAACAAACTGTTTGTGAAGATGGAGAAATGTGAATTTCATGTGTCTGAGACCTCTTTTTTGGGTTACATCATAGCTCAGGGGAGCTGCGGATGGACCCAGCTAAGATCTCTGCTGTCACGGACTGGCCAGCTCCACTCTACCCGCAAACAACTTCAACGATTCCTGGGGTTTGCGGAACTTATAGGAGGTTCATCAAGGACTACAGCCGCATTGCGGCGCCACTCACCGCTCTCACCTCCATCTCACGACCGTTCGCTTGGAATGAAGGGGGCCGAATAAGCGTTACGAAGAACTGGGAAACATCGCTTAACACTCGGCTCCCATTCTGATGCAGCCGGGACCACCGACCGCCAGTTTGTCGTGGAGGTGGATGCAGTTCCGACACTGGGGTAGGTGCAGTGTTGTCACAACGTTCTCCTGAAGATAACAAACTGCATCCCTGTGCTTTTCTCTCAAGGAAACTTTCTCAGGCAGAGAGGAATGTATGATGTGCAAACTCGTGAACTGCTCGCCGTTAAGCTGGCTCTCGAGGAGTGAAGCGCATTGGTTGAGGGGTAGAACAACCTTCATCGTTTGGACGGATCATAAGAATCTGGCTTACCTCCAGTCAGGCTAGCTCAACCCCCGTCAAGCCAGGTGGGCACTGATTTTGGGAGATTAAATTTTCTCTGTCTTACCGGCCCTGGGTCACGCAACGTCAAGCCTGACGCCCTGTCTCGTGTTCATTCGGGCTGTTGATACTGGTAGTAACCCTGAACCCATTTTGCCTCCTACCTGCAGTATTGCAGTCATCACATGTGACATCGAAGGGATTGTTAGACAGGCTCAACATCATCAGGCTGACCCTGGAGGGGTCCTCCTAACCGGATGTTTGTCCCTGAGTCTGCTCGCTCCAGGTACTTCAGTGGGCTCACTCGTCTCCTTACCTGTCACCCTGGAGTTCGCTTGGACCCTTGACTTTGTGCGACGGAAGTTCTGGTGGGCCACGATGAGCGGACACTCGAGCCTTCATTGCTGCTTGTACGGTATGTGCACGAAGTAAAAACTCCACCCAGGCCAAGCGCTGGTCATCTACGACCTCTACCTATACCCAGCCGGCCCTGGTCGTATATCGCTAATGGATTTTGTCACTGGACTTCCCCCTCATCTGGTAAGACTGTCATTCTTCACGGTGATTGATCGTTTTTCTAAGTTCGCTCATTTTTGGCCCTACCTAAACTGCCCCACTGCCAGAGAGACGGGCTGATATTTTGGTTGAACATGTGTTCCGCTCTCATGGTCTACCCACGGATATTGTCTCTGGACAGGGGTTCCCAGTTTGTCTCCCAGGTGTGGAAAGCTTTCGCAAAGCTTTGGGCATTACATCCAGCCTGTCCTCTGGATATCACCCCCCAGACCAACGGGCAAGGAGAGAGAAACCAGGAGATGGAGACCGCACTTCGCTGTGTCACTGGGTCTAACCCTGGGTCTTGGAGCTCCATGCTCCCCTGGGTGGAATATGCTCATAACACCTTGACTAACGCTTCCTCTGGTTTGTCTCCCTTTTCTGTGTGCTCTGGGTTTATCAACCTCCCCTGTTCCCTTCCCAAGAGAGGGAACTTGCTACCCTCGGTGCAGTCCCACATGCGCCGCTGCTGCAAGGTCTGGAGGAAGGCCAGGGCAGCTCTCTGTCCCGAGCTTCGGGCAAGACATGCAGAGGCAAGCCGAACCGTCACCGGTCCCAGGCTCCCGGTTACTCTCCTGGTCAAGAGGTATGGCTGAAGTCACGGGACCTTCCAATTTGAAGGTGGAGTCGAAGAAGATGGCGCCTCGTTTTATAGGACCGTTCAAGATACTGTCTATTGTTAACCCCTCTTCGCCGGTTAAGCTACAGCTTCCTGCCTCCTACGGGTTTCATTTCCACCTTTCATGTTTCCCAGATTAAGCCTGTGTCGGTTAGCCCTTTGTGCCCGGGCCCTCGTCCCCTCCTCCGCCCCAAGATCGTGGGTGGGGGTCGGTCTACCAACTGTCCGGCGACTTCTGGATGTTCCGCCGCCGGGGTCGTGGTTTCCAGTACCTGGTGGATTGGGAGGGTTATGTTCCTGAGGAACGTTCCTGGGTGCCCAGGAGCTTCATTGTGGATCCTGCTCTGGTTCGTGAGTTTCATAGGTTAAGGCATCCTGATAAACCCTGTCGGCCGCCAGGTGGCGCTCCCGTAGAGGGGGAACTTTAGGCCTACTGCTGCTAGGTAGCTCTCTCTCTGCTCTCCCCCTCCCTCTGTCTGTCCTGATTGCAGGAGTGAAGTCTGGTGTCTGCGGGAGGGGTTCCAGCTGCAGCTCATTCACCATAATCACCTCAGCCTTTAAGACCCGGATTCAAACTTTCCACTCATCGTCAGATCATAAGTCAAGACAACCATGTTAGTCTCGCTGGCGACTCAACCTGTCTGTTTTCGGTCTTGTGTTTTTGGACTGTTTATTTACTTTTCTCCTGTGCCACAGATATTTGGAACCTGACTCCTGCCTCCGCTTCACTCCTGCCACCACCATCCTGCTCTCCACTATCGGGCCTCTCCTTTGGACTCACCACGGACACTAGACATTACGGTACCACACCTGCCCTGACCTGGATCTGTACCCTCCCCTGTAACCTGGACTTGCTCTTCCCCATTTATTGGAAACCTGGACTATTGAACATTATAATAAACCTGTTAAAACTTCTCTGGCTTGGTGTACTTGTCTGCATTTGGGTTCTATCCAGTTAAATCTCTAACAGTATCGTGAGATTTTGGAGGAAACCTCCTTCCATCAGCAAGGGCATTGAAGATGAAACGGGCTGG
>NW_025538705.1:0-17331 GCF_020615455.1 Coregonus clupeaformis | reverse complement strand
AGTTTATACCTTGTGTGTGATGTTTAACTGTATTTTACACAACATTTGCTGACATTTAATTAACTTAAGCTAAACAGTGTGTAAAGTTAGCCAGCTAGCAGCTCAGTTGAGTTAGCTTCTACAAACAGTGGTGTCTATTCATGGTTGACTAGAACTCCCACAAAAAAAATCCACGAAAAAAAACACAAAAATAAAACAACATATAAAGATAAGTGATCTTTTCTCTCTCTGTGTTTTCATAAATTTCTCCTTCAATTCGCAAGAGGCTGAATGTATCTCACCGGATAAAGCATCAAGCGGCAAAACAGCGCCCCTCTGTCTCCTGTGTGTGTAGCACTATCTGATGTTGTCTGTCGTCATAAACACGTATGACATTGTTTGGCGCCCACAGCATTGAATGCAAGGGAAGCCAGCTTAGCATTTGGTCTCCATTGATTAAAAAACAAACAAAATAATAGCCAATAGTCATTGAGCTACACTGAGTGAGCTCAACTGTGAATGGTCCTGGGTCACCAAAGAAAAGTGTAAGGGGGCCAGGGTTTGGATTTGGCTTCACTCACCACTCGCATCAATAAAAATATGTTATTGACAGAAACAACTTTAATTGTTGCATCTTGTTGTGTTGTTGTCCTCCTAAAGGCTAGCTAGCTAAAATTGTCCCTTTCCTAAATTAACCATGGATGGAGATAGGGAATTTTGACTTGTGGTTTTATTAATTCTCTGTACTGGCACAATGATTATAACACATTCTTGGATCCAACCATAAATTCATACATTGTACCCCTGGACTGAGAGGATGGAAGTTCAATATGTGACCGACGCTCGTTGTCCAATGTAGCAACATTTGGAATTTTGTTTTTTACATTGGATAAAAGTAGACTTAGGAATGGTATATCATCAACTGAGTTGAGGAAAAATGGAAAGTAATTCTGTTTTGAAAGTTGATAAACTTGTAACCACACTTCTGAGAAAATGGCCCTGAATGTTTTGGTACACCTACTGGAGAGCTCTTCTTTGTCTACACCCATTGAGTATCGTTCACACCCTCTTAAGCCTTGCACCCATCCATCTCTTTAAGGGATTCAAGCATGTGAGGCCATGTGCTAAATAGAGTAAGGTAGTGTAGTGTAGTAACAACTCGAAGATTTCCAAGACTAAAAGCAGTGAAAATAGTAGCAAAAAAGACACTATCTAGTCCTTGGCCTATATCCTAATCTGACTTTGGACAGGTCAGGTTGTTCTTCACATTACCGTCTCTGGTAAAGACTACACTATATCAAATAAAATCAACATTTATTTGTCACATGCAGGATACAGAAGGTGTAAACGGTACAGTGAAATGGTAACTTGCATATTTGCATAGTAGCGATATAAAAATAGAAAGTGTGCAGATAAATATTTTATAAATATTTTATAATTATTAGATGACTCTTATCCAGACACACTTGTCTAAATTGATAGCTCATGTGAAAGAAATGCTAAAACCACACCCCCAGCCACATCTAGCTAAGTGGATGTGTCACTATTGTCTAGACATGTACACATGTTCATGAAATACAATAGATGACCCACCCCAGACACACACTGGCTAACCTTGATGGGTCATGTAATCATCTGGCGAAGTGGTCTTTTGTTTAGACATGTAGCTAGCTAGCTAACTAAACAATGAACCTAATGGTGCTTTCGAAGACAACTGGGAACTTGGAAAAATAAGAGGTAAAATCGTGACGTCAGTGATCTTCAGGTTGGTAAGTTGGGGCTCTAGAAAGAGGCCGAGTTCCCAAGTTGGAATTCCGAGTTGGATGACCGTTCAAAACTATTTTTCTCGTCGGGGCTCATTTTTTCAGAGTTCCCAGTTGTCTTGAACGCACTGGAGTTGGAAGTCAGAGATTTCCGAGTTCCCAGTTCCCAGGTGTTTTGAACGCGGCATAGCAATACAAACGTATTGTCATAGCTAGCCACCATGCATGAAGCTACAGTGGGGAAAAAAAGTATTTAGTCAGCCACCAATTGTGCAAGTTCTCCCACTTAAAAAGATGAGAGATGCCTGTAATTTTCATCATAGGTACACGTCAACTATGAACAGACAAAAATGAGGAAAAAAATCCAGAAAATCACATTGTAGGATTTTTTAATGAATTTATTTGCAAATTATGGTGGAAAATAAGTATTTGGTCACCTACAAACAAGCAAGATTTCTGGCTCTCACAGACCTGTAACTTCTTCTTTAAGAGGCTCCTCTGTCCTCCACTCGTTACCTGTATTAATGGCACCTGTTTGAACTTGTTATCAGTATAAAAGACACCTGTCCACAACCTCAAACAGTCACACTCCAAACTCCACTATGGCCAAGACCAAAGAGCTGTCAAAGGACACCAGAAACAAAATTGTAGACCTGCACCAGGCTGGGAAGACTGAATCTGCAATAGGTAAGCAGCTTGGTTTGAAGAAATCAACTGTGGGAGCAATTATTAGGAAATGGAAGACATACAAGACCACTGATAATCTCCCCTCGATCTGGGGCTCCACGGAAGATCTCACCCTGTGGGTCAAAATGATCACAAGAACGGTGAGCAAAAATCCCAGAACCACACGGGGGGACCTAGTGAATGACCTGCAGAGAGCTGGGACCAAAGTAACAAAGCCTACCATCAGTAACACACTACGCTGCCAGGGACTCAAATCCTGCAGTACAGACGTGTCCCCTGCTTAAGCCAGTACATGTCCAGGCCCGTCTGAAGTTTGCTAGAGTGCATTTGGATGATCCAGAAGAGGATTGGGAGAATGTCAGATGAAACCAAAATATAACTTTTTGGAAAAACTCAACCCGTCGTGTTTGGAGGACAAAGAATGCTGAATTGCATCCAAAGAACACCATACCTACTGTGAAGCATGGGGGTGGAAACATCATGCTTTGGGGCTGTTTTTCTGCAAAGGGACCAGGACGACTGATCCGTGTAAAGGAAAGAATGAATGGGGCCATGTATCATGAGATTTTGAGTGAAAACCTCCTTCCATCAGCAAGGGCATTGAAGATGAAACGTGGCTGGGTCTTTCAGCATGACAATGATCCCAAACACACCGCCCGGGCAACGAAGGAGTGGCTTCGTAAGAAGCATTTCAAGGTCCTGGAGTGGCCTAGCCAGTCTCCAGATCTCAACCCCCATAGAAAATCTTTGGCGGGAGTTGAAAGTCCGTATTGCCCAGCGACAGCCCCAAAACATCACTGCTCTAGAGGAGATCTGCATGGAGGAATGGGCCAAAATACCAGCAACAGTGTGTGAAAACCTTGTGAAGACTTACAGAAAACGTTTGACCTGTGCCATTGCCAACAAAGGGTATATAACAAAGTATTAAGAAACTTTTGTTATTGACCAAATACTTATTTTCCACCATAATTTGCAAATAAATTCATTAAAATCCTACAATGTTGATTTTCGGATTTTTTTTTCCTCATTTTCTCTGTCATAGTTGACGTGTACCTATGATGAAAATTACAGGCCTCTCTCATATTTTTAAGTGGGAGAACTTGCACAATTGGTGGCTGACTAAATACTTTTTTTCCCCACTGTAGCTAACATTAGGCTATAACTAGAAATGCAAATGGATTTCTGACACACAAATAATATTACTACACAGATCATACACGTAACGTTACCTAGCTAGCTAACAGTGCACTTTAACTTGCAATGAAAATGACTTTCTGACTAAATTAGGAACGTATAATATCTGAAAATGTAGCTAGCATGAACGCTTCTCCCCCTCTGTCACGGATGCCATGGTTGCCCTTAGTTTGAAGATTTGTATTTAACCAGGCAAGTCAGTTAAGAACAAATTCTTATTTACAATGACGGCCTACTTGTAAAGCCCCCCCCCAGCCAAACCCTCCCTTAACCCGACGACACTGGGCCAATTGTGTGTCACCTATGGGACTCCCGATCATGGCCGGTTGTGATACAGCCTGGGATCAAACCCGGGTCTGTAGTGATGCCTCTAGCACTGCAATGCAGTACCTTAGACTGCTGCGCCAATTTAGAGAATTTTCTCTGTCTCCTTAGCTATCATACTCTGCTTCCACTGGGCATTCCACTGATTTCAAAACTCGGTTAACTTCTTTTGTGACAACAACACTGTTGATCGCTGTTTCTTCCCCATCACTGTCATCAGAAGACTACATTGTCTGGTTCAATTAAAATGTTTTTACCTAAATCAGGGATTTCCTCATCGTCTGATTCATTTTCAGAGTCAGAGAGAGTCAGCATGGCACAATCGTCCTCCAGAAAGTAGTCCATCACCACTTTTTCCCACTGATCTTTGTCGAATACGATAGCGGCTGTTAAATTCAGGGCAGCACTTTTGCAGTTCTTCATGATATATTTCAAAAACGCCACGTTAGAAAGAATTATCTTCACATACTGTGCAGCTCATGTTATAGACAGAAGCATGCTACATGGCAGACCAATCCGAACTCATCTCTCAGCATATACAGCCCATCCATTGTCTCAGCCAACCGTGGCTCAAGCTGGGACGGTTCATGTCTTTTTCCATGGCTTAACCAACTAGGCTCGTAATTTAACTTCTTTTATTCATGTTCACAGATGGCATACAAATTTGTCATTAAGGCAAATGAAAGTTCACATGTTCCAGAAGGCATTTCTGCCAAAAATGCATTTTTGATTAAAAAATATATATAAATAAAAACAAAACCACATTCATTGGCTTATCAAATTGGAAACAGATCGCGAATAACAACCAACCCATATTTCTATATCAGACAATTATCTGTATGAATTTATTGATTAACCTCAGCTTGAATACCACCATATATCTACAGTAGTAGGCTAGGTTTGTTCTCATCCACTTCTTATGTCTGGATGCCTGATGCAGTGCGCCAGCCGAAAGTTGCTGGACACGGTTTTAGAACTCAGAGATTCGGCGAGAAAAATATGTTAGCATTATCCAGAAATGCTACAAAAGATGTAGCACAAAGTTGATTGTCAATAGGCAACGTGAGAGCGATAAATTATGAATAAAAAAAACTGTTGCACCTAAAAGTGGTCTTAAGGACGCTGTAGACTCGTTTTAATCCGACATCTAAAATTTTAGCTAGGTGGGGACAAGAAATTGTTGATAATGACCCTGTCAAAAATCTGGTATGTGGTTGTCAGTACTGAGTCGAACGGATCATGACAAGAGGCGGGAAGTGTGTTGTGTACTTCCAATCTAGTCGATTGTGAAGTTTCAACGACATTGGTGTCATATCGGCCCCCAAGATAATACAATTTGTAATCAGAATGTGTATGGCCAAAAGATTTCTCTGACCTCTTGGAAAAACTCCTGGGCCCTAGTCGTAGAAAGATATAATAAGGGCAGTTGTTCCTTAATGGTCTGGTCAGCAAGGTCAGGGAAAAAGAAGTGCCATAAGACATACAGTATGTGTTCATATGCATTTTTAAAAGCAGAGTTCTAGGATCCCACGGCAAACACAACCACAGAGACAGGTAAGTACAATAAAATATTATTTATTACAAAGTGACAATATCTTAAAAAGCGGTAGTTGGTTCGTTCTCTTTTGAAAAGTACTGTTGTCTAAAAGCATGTGTTTGAGCAGAAAGGGAAGAAGATATTCACCCAGGGCTAAAGGGCTTTGAAAGGTGTCTGAACTGGGAATAAGTATTGCACAGAACCCAAAAATATGAGCGGCAGTGAAATTTAGCCTTAAAGCCCAGTTAGAAACATATAGTGAGGCTAGAAGTTAGGTCCATAGCACAGTATTACTATGGCCCGGTTAGGAATGTATATAGAGGCTGGGAGTTAGTTAAAAATACTACAGCCTGTATAAGCCAAAAAGACTAACAGCAGCAGATGTTTGTTTGTTCGGCTCTCCCCGAGCAGGGTTCGTTTACCTCTCCCTGAGCAGATTTCCATTCAGCACTTCCTGAGCAGGATTTGTTAGACTCCTCCGAGCAGGGTCGTCATCGTGGCCGTGTCCGTTACGTGATAGCGTTGTTGCAGGTGGTTCGGCTCTGACGTGAGGGGCTGTCCTAATCAACAATGTTGAAATTCACTCACACTGGAATAAGCACTTCCTTTAGATAGTGCTATTGTGAACGTTGTCACGAGTCCCTCTCTGGCTGCCGGGTTCTCCTTCACTCCAAGCCAGGCTGGCCATGTTGTAGAGCCGGTTGCCTCTCTGCTACGTCAGGCGTGTCAACAAACACTAGCAAGGCTCAAGCCACGCCCATCTGAGAATACAGCTCTGTTCAGCTGTTTGAGAAGTGGATAATCCATTTGTCAACTAATTGTCACTTCACCGATTGCTTTTAAAATAGAAACTGACAATATTCATACGATTACCTGTGCAAACCACCCGTTCTCTTTGACTTCACTATCAGAGGAAAGTGTGAAACAATGTCTCAAAAGGATGGGGTTTTGACTGACATGTATATCAAAGTTAATATATCAATGGAAATTAAACACACTGACACTACAACTACAGGAAAAGAGAGAAGAGAAAACGGTCTACTTAAAGTAAGTGTTCCCCTTTGTGGAAATAAAAAATGGTTGATATTTGATTAGATCATAATGTAAACAAAGTCGCCACTTAGAAAAGAAAGCTGACACAGAAAATCCCGATATCTAAATAAATAGCACAATTTTGGATCTTTCCCCTATTGTCAAATAAATATGCATTGGTTAATTCTATAGCGATATATGGTGATGTTCACAACTGGTATGTACTATTTTGGTACAAAACATTTCCGCCTTGTGTTTAATATTCTAGATCAATCATGAATATGTCTTTGGGAGAAAACCATGATGAAAGTTGATGTGAGGGGGCGGGTACAAATTCTCTTTGGGGCAGAACCTTAGTAAGAGCTAGTTGGATAGAGAGTCATTTCATGCTAATTTATTAAATTATGCCTATATGTATATAATAATAACAATAATATACCATTTAGCAGACGCTTTTATCCAAAGCGACTAACAGTCATGCGTGCATACATTTTTACGTATGGGTGGTCCCAGGGATCAAACCCACTACCCTGGCGTATGTAAATGCAAATGAGTTGTTATTTGTTAATGTTATTATGCTATCAATATAATAACAAAACACAAAAAGGGCCATATGTGGTTTAAAAACTTTGGCATGTATCATTTCAAAGAAGAAACATTTATATTTGACATTCAATTGAATACCCAAAGTCCCACTGAAATGTCTGAATTATTTCAAATTAAAAAAGAGTTAAGTATCTTACTCCATAATGCAGCTGTACATTTATCAGAACTGTACAGTTCTACAAACACACCATTAAAGCACAAACACACCATTAAAGCACATACTGACCAACAATTGGAGTCAGACTCACGTAAGGAATGAGCACTTTCCTTTAATAGTGCTATAGAGAGCATTGTATTGGGGTCTTTTTCCCACAGGGAAAGGTGATTAGTGGAGAAGGACAGCGATCGAGGAGCAGCGAGGAGTCAGACGGGCGTCGGTGAAGAGGTTCCCTGTCGAAAGGTAACCCAACTAGCACATTTGGTTCCTTTTGGAAGTTGTGGGAAGGTAAGTATTTGGTTTCCTGTTGGTTCTGGGAACGGCTATATGTTTCTTGACTGGTAAAACAGTCTGGCTGGCATTGATCGAGTTGGAGTGAGTAGTCATGCTGTACTTCGCTCCGCAGGTAATATGACACAATTACATTACAATGGAACGATTTGATTAGTGTGATGTTAGCTAGCTACATAGTTGTCTTTGTATCAAAGATAAAGGTGTAGTATAGAGAAACTATCGAGGTTAGAAGCTAGCTACATTCGTTTCGCAGCAACGCTGCGTTTTTTCAAACAAAGTCAACACCGCAGCCATTGCTAGCTAGCCAACACTACCAGCTAGCAGTACTGTAGCAACTAAATAGCAATATCATTTAGCCAGCTACATTCGTTCGCAGCGACGTGTTTTTCAAACAAAGTCAACACCGCAGCCATTGCTAGCTAGCCAACACTACCAGCTAGCAGTACTGTAGCAACTAAATACAATATAATTTTAGTCAATGAGAATTTTGCAACGTGAAGCTTCACTTTCTGAACATTCGAGATGTGTGTCTACTTGTGTAGCTAGCATGACTGATTTTGCTAGCTAGCCAACGTTAATTATTTCTGCGTTATGAAAGGAACTAGACACGGACACGAATTATCTGTTTAGTGTGTTAACACACTATTGGTAGTTTGTTGTAACCAAGTATTGGTGCTAAACCATGTGTTATTGGGATGCTAGCATGCTAGTTAGCTATGTGCGTCATAGGATACGGTGCCCAGGGCGGTTTTCACAGAAGAATACTGTACTAAGTTAGAGTCTATTCTTAGAAAACATTGAACCGCTGTAGTTTACAACAATTATAATTTCTAGGAAGTGGAAGTTATATTTGAGTGTTTCAGTGAAAGGTAAAGTGAGGGGAGACCCGCTCTCTCGCTTCCCCAGATGTTTAGTTAATTTTATTCCGATCTCTTCTGCATTATTGTAGACTTTTCAGTAGCCTGTCAACTATGTGTCTGTCTATCCCTGTTGTCTCCTCTCTGCACAGGCCATACAAACGCTTCACACCGCATGGCTGCTGCCACTCTAATCTGGTGGTCCTGCGCGCCACGACCCACGTGGAGTTCCAGGTCTCCGGCAGCCTCTGGAACTGCCGTTCTGCAGCCAACAAGGCAGAGTTCATCTCAGCCTATGCTACCCTCCAGTCCCTCGACTTCTTGGCGCTGACGGAAACATGGATTACCACAGAAAACACTGCTACTTCTACTGCTCTTTCCTCGTCTGATCATGTGTTCTCGCATACCCCGAGAGCATCTGGTCAGCGCGGTGGTGGCACAGGAATCCTCATCTCTCCCAACTGGACATTCTCTCTTTTCCCCCTGACCCATCTGTCCATCTCCTCATTTGAATTCCATGCTGTCACAGTCACTAGCCCGTTCAAGCTTAACATCCTGTCAGAGTGTGGTGGGTGGAATAGTAGGAATCAGGTGCAGGAAACCAGGAGGACTTCAACAGATCTTTACTAGAGTCCAAACACAAATAAGTCGCCAACCCAACCGGGTGGCGCGAACAAATACGCACGAAAACAACAGTGCGGTAACAACAAGAAAAGCGCACGCAGTCTGAGCTCCTGAACACAACTAGCGAGAACCAAACCACGTAGAGGCAAGCTGACATTCACAATCACGCATAACACCTGACCCAAACACACAAAACTAAATAAGGGAACAATTAAGACACAAATAAGGGACAGGTGTTATGAACAGACAAAACCAAATGAACATGAAACATAGAACGGTGGCAGCTAGTACTCCGGAGACGATGACCGCGAAGCCTGCCCGAACAAGGAAGAGGAGCAGCCTCGGCCGAAACCGTGACAGTACCCCCCTTGACGCGCGGCTCCAGCCGTGCGCCGACCCGAGGCTCGGGGGCGACCCGACGACGCGGAGCAGGGCGCCGCAGGATGACCCGATGGAAATCGGTCAGTAGGGACTGGTCTAATACGTCCCTCCTTGGCACCCAGCACCCGCTCCTCCGGGCCGTACCCTCCCCTCCACGAGATATTGAAGACCCCCATCCGGCGTCTAGAATCCAGGATGGACCTCACGGTGTGCGCCGGGAGCCCCCTCGATGTCCAACGGGGCGGAGGAGTCTCCTCAATCTCAAAGTCCTGGAGTGGACCAGCTACCACCGGCCTGAGGAGAGACACATGGAACGAGGGGTTAATATTTTTGTAATCAACAGGTAGTTCTAACCTATAACTCACCTCGTTCAATCTCCTCAGGACTTTAAATGGCCCCACAAACCGCCGACCCAGCTTCCGGCAGGGGCAGGCGGAGGGGCAGGTTTCTGGTTGAGAGCCAGACTCGATCTCCAGGTGCGTACACTGGCCCCTCACTGCGGTGTAGGTCGGCGCTCGTCTTCTGTCGACGTATGGCACGCTGCAGATGGACGTGTGCAGCGTCCCACGTCTCCTCCGAGCGCCGCAGACCCACTCATCCACAGCGGGGGCCTCGATCTGGCTCTCATGCCATGGTGCCAGAACCGGCTGGTACCCTAACACACACTGAAAAGGGGTTAGTTGGGTGGAGGGGAGTGGCGGAAGAGAGTTCTGTGCCATCTCGGCCCAGGGCACATATCTCGCCCACTCCTCCGGCCGGCCCTGACAGTATGACCTCAGAAACCTACCCACATCCTGGTTGACACGTTCAACCTGCCCATTACTCTCGGTGGTACCCGAGGTGAGCTTACCGAAACCCCCAACCGTTCCATAAATGCTCTCCACACTCTAGAGGTGAACTGGGGGCCTCGGTCAGACACTATATCCTCGGGTACCCCGTAATGCCGGAAGACATGGGTGAACAGAGCCTCAGCGGTCTGTAGGGGCAGTAGGTAGACCCGGCATGGGAAGGAGACGACAGGCCTTAGAGAACCGATCCACAACGACCAGGATGGTAGTATTCCCCTGTGAGGGGGAAGGTCGGTAACAAAACCACCGAGAGGTGGGACCAGGGTCGTTGTGGAATAGGCAGGGGTTGTAACTTACCCTGGGCAAATGTCTGGGCGCCTTACACTGGGCACACACCGAACAGGAGGAGACATAAATCCTCACATCCCTAGCTAACGTTGGCCACCAGTACTTCCGTGCTAAGGCAGTACACTGTCCGGCCGATACCCGGATGGCCAGAGGAGGGGACGATGAGCCCAACAAATGAGGCGATCGCGGTACCTCGAGGCGGAACGTCGTCCGACCCACAGGACACTGTGGAGGACTCGGGTCGGTGCGTAACGCCCGCTCGATCTCACCATCAACCTCCCACACCACCGGAGCAACCAGACAAGACTCCGGTAGCTGTGGCGTGGACTCAACTGACCTCTCCTCTACGTCATACCGCCGAGACAGAGCATCTGCCCTCCCGTTCTGGGACCCAGGGATGTATGTGATTTTAAACACAAACCGGGCTAGGAACATAGTCCAGCGAGCCTGGCGAGGATTCAGTCTCCTAGCTGCCGGATGTACTCCAGGTTACGATGGTCAGTTAGAATGAGGAAAGGGTGTTGAGCCCCCTCGAGCCAATGCCGCCACACCTTTAGGGCCTGTACCACGGCTAACAGCTCCCTGTCTCCTACGTCATAATTCCGCTCCGCGGACTGAGCTTCTTTGAGTAGAACGCACAGGGGCGGAGTTTAGGTGGAGTGCCAGAACGCTGGGAAAGAACGGCCTATCCCGGCCTCTGACGCTCCACCTCTACTTGGAACGGTAAAGAGGGATCCGGATGCGCCAACACCGGCGCCGAGGTAAACAGGTCCCTTAGTCTCCCAAATGCCCTGTCCGCCTCAGCTGACCACTCAAGCGCACTGACCCCCCTTTTAACAGAGACGTTATGGGAGCTGCCACCTGTCCAAAACCCCCGGATAAACCTCCGGTAATAATTCGCAAAACCCAAGAACCGTTGCACCTCCTTCACAGTGGTTGGGGTCTGCCAATTACGCACAGCTGACACCCGGTCTACCTCCATCTTCACCCCTAACGCCAGATAACTGGTAACCCCAGAAAGGAGACCCCGACTTCTGGAAAAACAGACATTTCTCTGCCTTGACATATAGGTCATGCTCCAACAGCCTCCTCAATACTCGGCGCACCAGGGCTACATGCTCAGCACGGGTAGGACTATACACCAGAATGTCGTCGATGTACACAACTACTCCCTGTCCCTGCATGTCCCGGAAAATCTCATCGACTGGGATTGGAAGACTGAGGAGCATTCATCAACCCATATGGCATGACTAGATACTCGTAGTGTCCGGAAGTCGTGCTAACGCTGTCTTCCATTCATCGCCCTCTCGAATGCGCACCGGGTTGATATGCGCGCTCCTAAGATCCAATTTTAGTAAAGAACTGCGCACCGTGCAGTGACTCCGTCATAGTCGCAATCAGAGGAAGTGGATAGCTGTACTTCACTGTGATCTGATTGAGACTGTTGGTAACTCATACACGGGCGCAGACCTCCATCCTTTTTCTTCACAAAAAGAAACTTGAGGAAGCGGGTGAAACGGAGGCCCGTGAGTGTATCCCTGTCTAAGAGACTCCAGAGATGTATGTCTCCATAGCCTTTCTCTCCTCTTGAGACAAGGGATACACATGGCTCCGCGGAGAGCTGCTCCTGACTGGAGATCTATCGCACAATCCCCCGTCTATGAGGCGGCAGCTGCGCGGCCCTAGTCTTACTGAACGCCAGTGCCAAATCCTCATACTCGGGGGAATCTGCAGTGCTGGCATTAGATTCGGACTCTCCACCGAGTCGCCCCTATGAAACACCCAGACACCGCGCCCTCACATTGAGCAGACCACCCTTTAAGAGCTTTCTCTCGCCACCTAATAATAGGGTCGTGAGTCATCAACCAGGGAAGACCCAGCACTACCGGATCACCGAGGAGAGTCAATCAGATAGAGCTGAATTCTCTCCTCACTGACCCTCCTGCGCCCGTCATCTGAAGGGGTGCTGTGACTCCCCTAATCAACCCAGACCCTAACGGACGGCTATCTAGGGCATGGACGGGGAAAAAGGCTTATCCACTGGAAGGAGGGGAATCCCTAACTCTATACAGAACTGGCGTCTACAAAATTCCCAGCTGCGCCTGAATCTACCAGCGCCTTTTGCGTTGGGAACGAGTGCAACCTGTGGGAAACAAACAGGCAAGGTTATAAAGACTTTAAGTCTGGGAAAACTCCAGGGTTGGATGGCATACCAGTCGAGGTATCTCTAACCTTTTTGATATACTAAGAGAGACCGTTATTAGCATGTTTTAACCACTCCTATGTAAAATGGTAGATTATCGACACTCAAGAAGAAGGACTGATCTCATTATTACTGAAACAGGATACAAGTGGAAAATATAAAGATTCAGTCCATTTTACAAAATTGGAGGCCCCTTACACTTCAGTGTTGTGATGCAAAAATCCTAGCAAAATGTATCGCGCATAGAATTAAAAAGGTATTCCGGATATTATTCATTCTAATCAGACAGGTTTTTTACATGGAAGATACATTGGAGATAATATAAAGGCATTATTGGAAACATTAGAACACTATGGAAAATATGGGAAACCAGGCCTGCTATTCATAGCAGACTTCTCGAAAAGGCATTTGATAAAGGTTCGACTGTTTATATGTAAATGCCTGGACATTCTCAATTTTGGAGAATCTCTTATAAAATGGGTCAAAATCATGTAAAGTAACCCTAGGTGTAAAATAGTAAATAATGGCTATTTCTCAGGAAAGTTTTAAACTGTCAAGAGGATTGGAACAAGGTTGTCCACTATCGGCATAGATTCTATTTATTGTGGCTATCGATTTAGACAAAGAAGGACATTAAAATCAGATCTAATAATAATATCAGAGGATTAGAAATAAAGACCTTAAAAACAAAGGTGGCATTGTACGCTGATGATTCATGTTTCTTTTTAAATCCACAACTAGGAATCCCTCCACAGCCTCATAGGAGGATCTAGATACATTTTCTAACCTCTCTGGATTACAACAAGAATTATGACAAATGTACTTATATTACGTATTGGATCAGCTAAAAAATACAATTTTTACATTACCATGTAGTTTACCAATAAAATGGTCTGATGTGGTGATGTGGATATACTCAATACATATCCCAAAGGAAATAAATGATCTCACTTCAATAAATTTTAATAGAAAATTAGCAAAAAATAGATAAGATCTTACTACCATGGAAAAGGAAAATACCTGTCAATTTGTGGAAAATCACCCTGATTAACTCATTAGTATTATCACAGTTTACCTATTTGCTTATGGTCTTGCCTACGCCTAGCGAACAGTTTTTAAATTATATGAGAAAAAAATATTCAATTTTATTTGGAACGGCAAGCCAGACAAAAATGCTCAAAAGAGCATATTTATATAATGAATATGAATTGAGGACAGAAATATTAAATATTAAAGCATTAGACCTATCACTAAAAGCTTCAGTCTTACAAAAAGTTATACTTAAATCCGAACTGGTTCTCAAGCCAAATTAGCAGATTGTCTCACCCAATGTTCAAGAAAGGCCTTTTTCCTTTATTCAGATTACAACCTCTTCTTTCAGTTATTTGAAAAGGAAATAATCTCCCAAATGTCTTTCTAAAACAAGCCATAGAAAGTTGGTTGCAATTTCAATTTATATCCCCAGAAACGACAGA
Source organism: Coregonus clupeaformis (assembly GCF_020615455.1). Classification (NCBI taxonomy): domain Eukaryota; kingdom Metazoa; phylum Chordata; class Actinopteri; order Salmoniformes; family Salmonidae; genus Coregonus; species Coregonus clupeaformis. The sequence continues at coordinate 3,082 of NW_025538705.1, read as the reverse complement.
ACTAAATAATGCAAACAAATATTGTGGTTAAATTCAAATATACTAATTGACAAAAAAACCTAACTTTATTTTTTTGACAGAATGTTTTTAAAAAAGGTATAATCTTTGTAAATGATATCATCGCTAGGACTGGTGGGAGTCATGACGCACTTTATGCAGCTAACAAAAACATATGGAAATGTCTGCTCTACCCAAAATTACAACCAAATAATGGCAGCATTACCGTAGAAAATGGAAGAGGAAAGTGGAAGGAGAAAGTAAGGAACTTGTCTGTCGGCCTTGCATTAAAGAACATAATTGGTTAAGGGAAACTGTGATAAATAAAAAAATATATCAGTTTCACAGGACCAAAGGATTGACAGCCGTCCCATAAGATTGCAAAATAGTTGTTGGGAAGAGATCTTTGATGTGTACCGATCCCATGGCACAAGTGTTTTTATGAACTGACGCAAAACGACACCCGGATTCAAAAATTAGAATCTTTCAATTTAAATTACTATATAAAATCCTTGCTACCAATAGAATGTTATTTATATGGGGGATACAATCTTCCCAGCTCTGCAGATTTTGCTGTGAAGAGACGGAATCATTGGACCATTTGTTTTGGTTCTGTCCATTTGTAGCTTGTTTTTGGACACTGGTCCAGGAATGGCTAAAGGAGTTGCAATATTTACCTGGAACTAACCTTTGCAGATAGCATTGCACTGGTGATCTGAAAAGTCATAGTCAATCAATCAATAATATAATAATACTTTTAGCAAAGCTGTTTATTTTTAACTCTCAATCTGTAGAAGCAATGAGAATAGAAAGGTTCCAGAATTATTGTAAAACATCACCTTGCCGGTTGAAATATATATGGCAAATAGAATCCGATATGGATGGTGTTAAGAGATAGATGGGAGGTATTGAATAGAGTTGAAGGATGGGACTAACAAAACAACAAATAATAACAAAGATAGCTAATAATGTAAAGCATACTGTGTCCATAATAAGTATATAGGGCTGTATGTTGGGAGCTTTTGGGAGAGCACAGTTAGAAAGATATGGCATATAGAAGCAAACCCGGATGGACATCATGAAAACGATCGGAGAGGTTAAGAGTAGAAGTAGTTCAGGCAAAAAATTAATAAATAATAATAATAATATGATATATATGTATGTATGTATATGTATATATATATGTATATATATAGAATTATTGTAAAATTAACTGTGTCCATAAGGTGTAGATAGTAATATAGACCGGAAGTAGAGACCTGGGCATTGTTGTTCACTAATTTACTCCAAGTAGGGAAAGGATGGTGGGGTTGAAAAGTAATAAAGGAGTATATATAAAAAAAAAAAAAAAAAAAAAAAAAAAAATGGGGGATTGGAAGTGATGCAGACAATTACATTGATAGAAGATACAATCTATCTGCAATAATAAAAGCTGATCCATTTCCTCACAAAAAAAAAAAAAAATAAAATAAAAAAAAATTAAAAAAAATAAAACAGGCAAGGTTAGGTGCACGACAGAAAGCTCTGGGTAAGCAGGGCGCCTACTCACCTGGGGGGACCCCCAATGCGTGACCTGCCATCTCCCTCACTGGAGTGACCCGCCCCAACACCTAGCCACGGTGTGCCCTCCACGACCACACAGTTGGTGCAAGGGCCGGGTCCCCTGGCTTTCCTCCTCCTCCGTTCCTAGCGCCCAGCACCTCCGAGCTCCATGGGCTCGGCTCGGGTGCTGGAGAGTGGAATGGGCGAACCCCCCCTCCGGGACGCCCACGGGTAGCGAGCAGGGTATCCAGCCGATGGCCATGTCGACCAGCTGGTCGGACGTCAACGACGTGTCCTACGCCAACTCTCGCTGGACGTCCTCCCGGAGGCTGCAGCGAAAATGGTCGATATGGGCCCGCTTCATTCCACCCTGCGTCAGCCGCTAGGTCCGAAACTCTAAGGCAAAGTCACTGGGCGCTCTCATCCCCTGTCGGAGGTAGAATATGACGTTCCCCGCCGCCTTCCCTTCCGGTGGATGGTCGAACACAGCACGGAAGCGGGGGAGAACTCCGCATGTTCGTGGTAGCGGCGTCCATTCTCCTCCACTCCGGCGTTGGCCCACTCCAACGCCGTGAGACAGAGATGAGGGCTGAGACGCTCTCGTGTCCCGAGGGCGCCGGGTGTACGGTGGCGAGGTAGAGCTCCACACTGCAGCAGGAACCCTTGACACCCGGCAGTGGAGCCGCGTAAATGCGCCCTCGGGAGCGCGAGCCCCGGACTCCCACTAGGTTCCGGAGATGAGACAGGGGGCTGACCGAAGGGGCTGGTTCGGTTCGTGAGGTGGGCGAACCCCGCTGGTCTCCCATCGGTGCAGAGTATTCATCACCCTCCCAGGGCATGACAGACCTGGGTTGATGCGGTCCTCCTGACCACGAAGACGTTCAGCCATCTCGGCTGCAACCGGGCGGTCGCTCCTGCTGATTCCATGGTGAGGATGCGTGATTCTGTCAGAGTGTGGTGGGTGGAATAGTAGGAATCAGGTGCAGGAAACCGGAGGACTTCAACAGATCTTTACTAGATTCCAAACGACAAATAAGTCGCGCAACCCAACCGTGTATGCGCGAACAAAATCACGCCACGGAAACAACAGTGCGGTAACAACAAGGCGCCAGCGCAGTGTGAGCTCTCGCAAACACAAAACTAGAAAACCAAACACGTAGGCAAGCTGACATTCACAATCACGCACAACACCTGACCCAAACACACGAAACTAAATAAGGGAACAATTAAGACACAAATAAGGGACAGGTGTTATGAACAGACAAAACCAAATGAACATGAAACATAGAACGGTGGCAGCTAGTACTCCGGAGACGCCATTGCACGAAGCCTGCCCGAACAAGGAAGAGGAGCAGCCTCGGCCGAAACCGTGACACATCCTTATCATTTATCGCCCTCCAGGTTCCCTTGGAGAGTTCATCAATGAGCTTGACGCCTTGATAAGTTCCTTTCCTGAGGATGGCTCACCCCTCTCACAGTTCTGGGTGACTTTAACCTCCCCTACGTCTGCCTTTGTCCATTTCTCTCTGCCTCCTTCTTTCCA
>NW_025538704.1:0-17340 GCF_020615455.1 Coregonus clupeaformis | reverse complement strand
ATAATGTCGAAATGCTCATGTCTCCGCCTAACAATAGGAGTCGTTGGCGCAAAGGCTGAAAGGCAGGCAAGAACTTAGGTCCAGAATATGCCCATAGAACCACATTGGCTTTTATAATGGACAGATTTAGGCGAAAGTGAAACCTCTCGCTTCGCCTAGTTCCTGTCTGGTTACCATTTTGAGAAGGAGAGCGCGAATATGAGAAGGAGAAGGTCAACTTTGATAGCTTGCTACTACCATAATTGATTTTTATTAAAAACAATCTTTCTTGCCCATTAAGTATTTATCAGTTATTGACCTCACAATAAGCCAGATTCAAGTAACTTACATTGTGGTTCTGAAACTTGAAGCAGCAGCCGCAGCACTTCAATCAATTGGAAATGAACAGCTCATAGTGCTGAACAGGGACGGCCTGTTCAATAGGGCGATATGGGCGTACGCACTGCCATAACGGGAAAAGGATAGGGATTTTTTTCTAATCAATTATATCACGGCAACAGTAGTTATCAGTGTTGTAATCTGATCTGACTGCCACTAAATGTCAAATCAGGCTAAAGTCGTTGCTTCAAATGGCCCCTTCCCGTTTTTGGGGCGATTTCAGTCCAGGTTGAAAATCGCCCAGAAGTCTCTCATAGCCTGTCAGTGTAAAATCTATTTTTTCAAATTTCAAAGCTTTCAATACATTCTCTATGGGTGTCTGTGGGCTTGCACTTACGCGCTTTCGTCATACATGACGTAACCATGAACGTAACTGTAGCGGCTAGCAGCGTCTCTGTTCGCGACCTGCAGTGTGGCGTTATCTTATGTTTTTAATTTGTACACTTAGTGGCGTTATTTTATGTTTTTAATTTGTAGACTTAGTTTACAAACATTCTCGCCAACCATGGATTTCCAGTGGTGGGTTTTGGACTGATCTTGTTGATCGTGTACATACCCGCTACGAACGGACTAAATAATGAAAACGCTGCTGGCAGCGGAATCCAATCACAGCTGGGAGACTTGGCTGGATGACAGAGTCCCGGACAGAGAAGTGGAGCCGGCCGCTTCACCCTGGTCAGAGCGGACCGCGATCCTGGTAAGAGAGCGACTCTGTCCCCCGACATTGAACTGCTTTCTGTGTCACTGCGACCTTACTATCTGCCCCGTGAGTTCCCCCAAATTGTTTTTACCGTTGTGTACTGTTGATAATCACAAGTTTACTGGAGAACTGAGACCAAGTAGAGACTTTGGACAGGTGGATATGGTATAATAAAGGCAGTTTATTCAGAGGTAAAGATATCTGGAATCGCGTGCACGGACTCGTTCGTCAAACTCTTAGGAGCTATCTGAAGAGAGCCCCGAAAACATTGTGTGCAGACATTTTATACAATAAATGATGTAGGTTGAATCTAGTAGTTCTGATCTTCTGATTGGTCCTGATGAGTTAGCGAGGTCCCCTCCACTGTTGCATTGGCTCTGAGTCGGGTTCTCTGTCTTCAAATGTTCAGCCTAAAGAGGGGGATTTTTGTGTGTGTGTGTGTGTGTGTTTGCTAACAGTGATGATGTGTGTGTGTGTGTGTGTTATCAGTGATGATGTGTGTGTGTGTGTGTGTGTGTGTGTGTGTCCTCAGAGCAAGAACTCGTGAGTTGGAAGAACTGAGAGACCTATGGCGTGGGTGTTGTCCTTGGCCACCTGCTGACAAGGCTGACAAGATAGGACTCTTTTGTCCATTGTTATAGGATAGGAACAGCATTGATTGAAAACAAACGCCCAACACAAAATGGGTCATGCACAAGATTTAGTCAGACCAAGCTATAACATTATATATTTAATACGACAGTACATTCAACCAAAAGCTAATATAACAAAGGCATCAGAGATTATTTATAATCTGTCACAGAAACTGGAATCCATCTCCCCAGATCAGTCAATAAATGCTTCTGGTATTGACTTATATGCTGCCCCCTGTCTTCATGTTGTTGCTGGACATATCTTTTTTAAAATGTGTGTAGGTCACCTAAATCATCAGAAAAATTGCCCCTCCTGAGAATTTTTTTCAGGAGCCGCCACTGGTGCTGAAAGTAGGCAAATTGGAGTAGGCATAATCCATTTCAACGTCTTCATCTAAATTAGACTTTACAAACAACAAGAGGGATTTGTGTTGGAGCCTATTTCTTCCTATTTAAGAGGGAATTAGGCTATAGACCGCTATATCCATAGATTTGTCGGTCAATTCCTCCACCCACCGTGCACTCTAAATAGTCTATACCTCCATGTCAGTGAAGGGCTGTTAAGTTAAAACCAAGACTCGAATTGAGGGGGGTATGAGAGTATGCCATAGGCCTACCTTTATTAAAGAAAATGGCAAAAAGCACAGGCTTACCCTCTTGTTAGTTTAAGATTTTGAAGAAAAATAAAACAGATCCGATTATATTAAGTGATCTATAACAGTGTTTATGCTAAAATACCCGGGAAAGACGTGACTGTGATGCATATGGGGATATCATTGTTTCGTTTCTTTGACATTCAGAGGCTGAACTACAACCTTCTATAACCGAGAGACAAAAAAAATGGACTTTTCTTGGGAAGTAATCTAATTCTGACACTATCAACTGATTAAGCTATTCACTCTCTGTACAATATAAGATGTATAAACCCAGACAGATTTTAGGGAAACACTTGTGATCTTCTCTCGTTGGGTTAAGCCACAGAAGAAGAGTAGCCAGCAGTTAAAGCTTACATTTTTCTGCCTGGGTAGGCCTACTCTGTCTGGGATGGAAAGGTAGGCCTAACTTTGAAAGTACTGTACATTTACATCATTTAGCAGACCGCTCTTATCCAGAGCGACTTACAAATTGGTGCATTCAACTTATGATAGCCAGTGGGACAACCACTTTTTTTTATGGGGGGTAGAAGGATTACTTTATACTATTCCAGGTATTCCTTAAAGAGGTGGGTTTCAAGTGTCTCCGCTGTCCTGGCGTCGCTTGTTCCAGTCATTGTTTTTTCAATTAGTGAAGGGAAGTGAACAAGTGTACACTTTGGGAGGGGGAAAGATAATTGGGACAGACCCAGAATCCTACCTGTGCCAAGGCTACTGACGATGAAGTTCCTTATATTCCCGATGCTGATATGTCCTCCCCCTGTAGCATGTACCATGCTCAGATTCCTAATGGCGTCTCAGATTTAATTATTTGCAAACAGAGACAGTTTCGTTGTAAACAAGACACACTGATTTGGCATATATATCTAAGGCTCTGGTCTGTCAAGAAGTGAGGGTAAACAGTAGACATGTTTTGTTTTACATTTTAGCAGACGCTCTTATCCAGAGCGACTTACAGTTAGTGAATGCACACATGTTTTAAATGTTTTCATACTGGCCCCCTTGAGAACGAACCCACATCCCTGCCGGCCAAACCCTCCCCTACCATGGGTCTCCCGGTCGCGAACCAGGGATCTCTAGTGGCACAGCTAGCACTGCGATGCAGTGCCTTAGACCACTGCGCCACTCAGGAGTGTTCTCTGCTATCCACTTTGTTTTAATTATAATTTTGGGTATAGGAGAGGCATAGCAGATGGAAGATGTTTGGGGGTGGGGTGATTTTTCAGGGGTGCTGCTCAGCACCCCTACTTCCAGCGGCTATAGGGGAGGGTCACTTGTTTTTTTTCAAGCATTCAGGGAGGGTTTAGGTCAAATATATTTAGCTGAAGGGAGGGCCATCCGTTTTCATTTCAGAGAAATCAGGATTTTCTCCATGTAACCCTTATTATAAATAACGTTCACTCCCTTATTTTATTGTGTTACTATTTCATTTTTTTTTGTGCTATTTTCTTACTTTTAACTCTGCATTGTTGGGAATGGCTCATAAATAAGCATTTTCACGTGAATGTGACAAATAACATTTTATTTGAAAAGTAATTAATTAGCTAAATCAAGGCTTTGGTGATAGATAGTAGCTAGCTAGAACATGATCAACAAACAGTGAGTGATATTTCTCTGTCATATTGGTCAAGGGGAGGTCCTATAAATAAGTGGTGAGGCGCATTCAGCAGAACATGACGTTTTATAAAGTTCAGATATAAACGTGTTATGAAAACAGAGACATGTAGAACAAGGAATTATGTCGGCTCTATTCATGATATTTCTATCTGCAAAGTTCCACAACGTATGGCAACTGAACGTGGCCCTGCTGGGGTTTATTTCATTACGCCAATTTTGTTGCAAAACGTTTCGTCTGTTGCAAAACGTTGTACAACGAAACCGTTTCACTTCTTTAACGGTAAACGGTTTCCGTTGCAAGACGTAATGAATACAACCCTGATCTCTCAGTCACGCCACGAGCTGGGGGATACATGCGGCTCCATCACTCACTACATCGTAAATTCGGAATCTATTCTGGACAGGGTTGAGGACAGACTACTCTTCTCGCGCTAAGGTACTGGTGCCTTAGAAAATATAATTGAACTGTTTTACTTTTTGTTGAAAACTACTTGTACATTCATAGATCAATTGTAGCATATTTTATAAATGAGTAAATTATTGCAGTAATTTGTATCGCGCACCGAATAGACAACAATTTATGATTGCGCATTTTTTTTAGGAATGAGTAGCTAATTTCTTTGAGTGGTCGCAAATGTTAGCAAAAAGTTATTCTAATAACTACACTGTAATTTTGTTTGGTTTTTCATAACTTGTTCTGCGCCTTGGTGCTGACAAACGCCGATAGTTTTTGGAGGAAACTCTGTTGTCCATTTTGAATTACATTTAGCGCACACTTTGAAGCGCAGTATAAGCGGTCCTCTGTAGCTCAATTGGTAGAGCATAGCGCTTGTAACGCCAGGGTAGTGGGTTCGATCCCCGGGACCACCCATACGTAAAAATGTATGCGCACATGACTGTAAGTCGCTTTGAATAAAGCGTCTACTAAATGGCATATGATAGTGCGGCAAGGGGACTGTCAGGTCCCGTGTCTGCCTAAACACACATCTGTTAGGTAGCGGTCCAGTTGTTGATGTTTACAATTCTTGTTTTTCGGGCTAGCTATGTGTGAATGGTGCTTTACAATGTTTTTCTTCTTTCCGAGTAAGCGCGTTCGTATGAGCTGGCTAGCTCGCGCTGTCAGCTAATGAATTCACCCCTGATCTCTCAGTCACGCCACGAGCTGGGGAGGACATGCGGCTCCTCACTCACTACATCGTAAATTCGGAATCTATTCTGGACAGGGTTGAGGACAGACTACTCTTCTCGCGCTAAGGTACTGGTGCCTTAGAAAATATAATTGAACTGTTTTACTTTTTTGTTGAAAACTACTTGTACATTCATAGATCAATTGTACAATATTTTACAAATAAGCAAATTATTGCAGTAACTTAAATCGCGCGCCGAGTAGGCTACAATTTATGATTGCACATTTTACTTACGAATGATTCACGTTAGTTAATTTCTTTGAGTGGTCGAAATTGTTAGCTAAAATTTCTTCTCATAGCTACACTGTAATTTTGTTTGGTTTTTCATACCTTGTTGTTCTCCCGCCTTGGTGCTGACAAACGCTGATGGTTTGTTGGAGGAAACTGTTGTCCTGATTTGAAAATACATATAGCGCCAATTTTTAAGCTCCGTAGGTAGTGCGGAAAAACAAGGCCTCTTTCCGAGTAAGCGCGTTCGTTCGTATGAGTTGGCTAGCTCGCGCTGTCAGCTAACAATGCCGAAACTTGTCATGTCGTTTGATATAGTTGTGTATCTCGCATGACACAAACATTACTTTCAATTTTTTCTTGAAGTTTTGGCTATACTATAGCTGCTATATCCAGATCATATAAGAATGGCTAGCCCAGTTTTTCCTTGCTTGTCTTGGTGCGTGCTGTCGTTCACATTTGTCAGTACTATTTCTGTGTCATCCTCTTGACTGTCCTCCTTGTGGAGCACGAGAATGGCTTCTTTGTGTTAACATGCACTACCAATGAACAGCTGATGAACTGCAGCTAACTGAGCTAGTTACTACCATACATCAGTGGTTACTACTACCTAGAAGACAGACATCAACCGTGTTCACTCCTGTGAAATGGGGGGACATGCCACGCAGTTACATTTATTTAAACATTTACTGTACTAGTTGCTAATGTCCATCTTTAGAGAGTTTGCGTGGCATTGTTAAATTTGTCTTTTTTAGTGGCGGGAAATAGTTGGTGGCAAAAAGGTAGGGTCATTGAGAACAATGCCTTTGGTGACCCGGCTAGTCCCTTTTTGGGAGCAGCTTTTGTTTTCAGTTCTTTCCTTTGGTCAGACAGGAGGACATCTGCTTTGGTTTGGCACCACAGTGCACTCACTGTTCATCTGCTGGTCGGTGCCTCCCACTGTTCAGAGGCAACTGCCACCAACCCTTGAAGTGTATAGTAAAGTAATAGGTTTAATATGTTGGTAGTTTAGGTAATATACAAAGTAGGGTTGGGCGGTATCCAGATTTTCAGACCATCATACCGTTTCTGTACCATACCAGTGTATACGGTATTACCGGAGGTGCACACAAGGGGCGCTATTTCAATTTGTATTTATTTTTCCTGGCACAAAACAATTTAGGCAACAAGGATCTTGATTCAGGAGGGGATTGAATGTCTCTGCTGTAACCAAGGAGCTTGATCTTGACATCTAGCAAGTTAGCAAACCAAATGCATAGCTGGAGCCCAGAGCTCGAGATAATTTATTTGACACTTCATAGATTTCTTATAGTTATACTTAACTATAGTTATACCGCCCCTCATCCAAAGCAGGAGAGAAACTAGCAATGGGGAGTTTACTGAGAACTTTGCATCAATAGGATTTTTCTGTTCACACCACTCCTAGGAGTCCTAGCCAACTGTCATCATAAAGGGCTCTATAGTGGGATGTGTGGTGCTGCTGTGTAGACAGGTAGACTGGCTGAGCAACCCACAGACGCACCACAGTATCGTACGTACCATCCTCCTATTACAGGCCCAGCCGTGGCTGTTCTAAACCAACCCCAGTCCTCAGGCTATTCCTGGAGCCCACAGCATTGTTTTTGACATGATGATCCATCCATGTCTGATTCAGGAAACAGATCTCTGGAAATGGAGAAGGAAATAGTTTTTGGATGATGAATCACAGAGGGAGCCCTTGGCCATTAAACATGATCGTAAGGATCAAAGTACATGCGTGCTGGTTGTGTGTGTGTGTGTGTTGGTAAGTGGGAGTGTGCTCTCCTGTCCTCGAGGTTGGGCAATGGGGTGAAGGCAGGGGAGCTCTGATATTTCGACCAGATTTAGCTCCTGCTAACTGCTTACAAACTGCCCACATTAAATCAGAGGGATGAGTGCAACATGTAAAAAAAAAAAAAAACATTGTGATACTGTTGCTACTTCTATTTAGATACAAGTTGCAAGTCTGTTTTTATCCAATGCTTACTATTCTTTGTGACAAGTTATTTATCTGCTGTTACTTTGCTCTCCTAGGAACATTCTGGAATGTTTAGCTAATTTTGAATAGGACAACTTCTCTTGCGAGTAGTATTGATTTCTTCCTTAAAATCTTGTTGAAGTTATCCGACAGTCGCACAGTGATGAGTACTAGTGCTATATAAACTCCTGGGAAATGGTGAAGTGAGCGGTTCTTTTCACCTTGTCATGTGACCCAGACACTATAGCCAGGGAACAGTCTGGGAATGAAGGTCTACCCATCACAGAGCTATTCCAGAACAATGCCCTCATGTCTACCTCTATTTGGATTTGATGGTGTGATCAAGATCATATAGGCCCCCATTCTATGCTAACGTAAAGGGTGACCGCCACACTATTTCAAAGTACTTTCTCACTACTGTTTAATCTCTTGGGAATGAGGCTAATGTGACGGCTTTAGATTTATAGGGTGACTTCAAAGGGCAAAACAACTTGTGATCTCAACATTTGTCAGTCAGTATTTTCCTTAGGGCCGGAAGTAGTCCTAGTTGTGATTGGCTTATGAGAGTTTTACAACTTGATGTAAGAGTATTACGTTGCAGCCAATTTCCACTGCAATAGTGGCACTTAGCATCAGTTTTTCTTTTGAGTGGCACCGATGAAGTGTCATTGGCTCAGGACAATGTGGGGTTTTGTGTTGTGGCTCTGAGTTGGTCAGACAGGGGACAGACTTCGGTCAGAGGGGCACGCCAGCCAGCTGGCACTGTTTGATGACACGTTCAACGGGTGAGGCAGAATGAACTGGAGCTTGGTACCTCCAATCGGATTCCTTCTTCAAACATGTGACACACAGTCTCAGTAATTCAATTGGCTGTAATAACATTGTTCTTATTAGTTTGTGCTGTATTTCAATTATTATGCTGTCACAAGGGCCAAGACAGTGAAATCCTATCCTAATCCTCAAAGGCCATTCAAGTCCAGAGACAAAGGGGACAATATTTATCTAGGGGGTGCTGAAGAGTCAAATGCAACAATTGCAGAACTGTAAGTTTGTCCACTAGTCTTAGTTACCAATGCCTATAATAATGTAATGACATAGTAGCTACAGCTATTATACTTAATAAGTACTATAGGGCTACTTAATAATGACAGCTTTTAATGTGCTGCTGGGCTCCTAATCATCCCTTCAGATAACCTAACCCAATCAAAGTTGCCATGCCTTCCGCTACTAACTTGTTCCTTGTGTCGTATCGAGTGAGTGGTGGCAATTATTGCTGATAAACAAAGGAGTCCGCTCATACTGAATCCTCGATCATAAGTTTATTCAGATCCCAAGCTTCAGCATAAGTGACAGGTGACATGACACCCGGAGAGCGACGCCTCAGAATGGCTGCTCTGCCCTTTCTGTAGTCTAGCCCCTATTTGATAAACAATGCAAAGAGATGCTCCCTCTTCTGGCCAATCACCAGTCTCCCCTGTCTACAACACACTTCCTGTCTGTTGTATGTGGCGTTACACTAAAACATTCCCTCTTGATACTAAAATCAACATTCTTTCAGTTCCACTTAAAACAGTCATAATGTTAATACACCACATATTCCCCCCTTCGAGACAAATTAAAAGTCTCGACAACAAACAGAATAAGATTATGACTAGTAACAATTTATCCTATTGAGTATCTTTAACATTAAACCAAAAACCATTCTCCTCTAGAGTGTAAATACCTTTCTATGAAATATGAACAACTGTTTATGAAGTGTGAATACATTACTATGAAATATGAACAAATCTTTATGGAGTGTAAGAGCGAAAAACTGTCCGGCAACCTTCCATCCATCAGTTAGAGCCGATTTGGGCATATTTTGTATAAAAGACTGAACATACTGAGCTCCATGTACATTTGTGTAAATATATTAAATATTAATGTATATGATGAAATATTAGGTGACGTACCTTTATGATTTATTTACCGGATTGAGATATATTCATTTGTTATTAGTGTAACTCAGTTTTTTGGCCCCCCTCTTGCCCATTCATTGTACTGTGTTAATTGTGTTAGTATAAAGGCAGGAAGTTGGGCCTTCGGGGGGAGGGGAGTCCTTGCTAGATGCGGGAGCGGTATAGTTTTTTGACCATATAGACATACAGAAATACAGACAGACAGGTCATATTATATTATGTATTTGCATTTCAAGTAATCTCTGCTTTAAGTTGATTGGAGAATACCTTTTTGTTAGATAAGAAGAATAAACATTTTTGTTGCACTATATCCCTGGATCTCATTGAATGTTTGGCCGTTTGGAAACGTTGAGTGTGGACTGTATGCGTCCGAAACAACCCCGCTTCAGGCTAGGGCAGTGGCTATGGTAAAGAGGAAAGGAAGCCACTACAATCAAGTCAAAAAACTCCGTGAAGGATTACTACCGGAAGGAAATCTCCGGTTCGGACACACGCTGGATTTTGTTCTATTTGTAATTGCATTCGGACCATAAGGACAGCTCGCTTGGAAGGATTTGAACTCCTAGATTTCGCCAGCCGTGAGTAACCACTGCGAATGAATGAGCTGCCCTGTTCAAGGCGATCGTTTGATCATGCATATTATGGAAGCGCAAATGTGCTTATAATTGGAATGTTTGATAAACTTGGGAATGGAATTCAAAATACAGCGCTGTGAAAACAATTAAGAAGTTTAAGTTTGGGAAACACAGATCCTATGCACAATGTAGCCTAATCATATATCTAATATTTGGCCTAACGTGGAAATGCAATCCATCAACGCAACGAATGCAACTTAAGGATCTAAAGATACTGCGTGTTAAAACTTCATTAAAGGGACAAAACCTCAACGGGATGAAATGTTTAAAAACGCATCTAAAATGCCAAACTTGCACATGTGCAATTCAAAATGGGTCAATATGCTGAAATGGATGACTGTGTTTTTAAAGATTAAAGGAGGTCTAAAGGGGCATTACGTTTAACAATCAAACCAACAACCGTGTCATTGTAAATTGAGTGAACTAAAAGTGAATGATGGAGGAGGAAATCCCAAATAAGACTCCACTGGAGAGGGCAGAGGAGCATCTAAATTCACTCTATGCAGCCCGGAGAGGCAAACTTGGAGTGTGTACACGCAAAATGAATGAAATAAAAGTCCTTCTTGTCGATGGAGGAAACATTGCAACTGTGAATGAGAGTCTTGAAGCATTTGATGCTGTGCTCAATGACTTTAAGAAGGCTCATGAATCTGTGCTAGAGCTGGTCACAGAGGAGGAACAGGAACAGGAGAGCATTAACTATTATCAACCAAGAATGAGAACTTATGAACATTTCCTGAAAATATGGAAAAAGGCTGAAGTTGAGCCACAAACGCTCATTGAACCACATGACAGCATTTCCAATGTGTCAAAAATATCAAGTAAAACTAAGTATTCTAAGACTGCTTCCTCAGTGTCCTCTGAACGCCTTAAAGCCGAGGCAGAACGAGCAGCTCTACTAGCTCGCTAAGCATCATTACAAGACAAGCATGCATTGGAACTGGAGAAAGCTCAACTGAATGTTAGGATGGAAAAAATGGCACTGAAACGGACATAGCAGCATATAATGCCAAACTGAAGGTCCTGGAGAGTACCGAGTCAACTTCTCAATCCCATTCTGTGGCAGCCCATTTACTAAGCCAAGAAGATGGAATGAACTCTTATTTTGAAACAGGAACCAGAGGGTCTATGTGGAACCTGAACCATCACCTGTTGAGTTTGCTGCATTAGGTGCAGTTCCAAAGACCCCCACTACAAAGAGTTTTACAACAACCGACCACAAAGCCATCAAACCCCTATTCCGAAAACAGTCGTAAACCACACTCTTCAGCAGCCAACAGCAAGGTCTAGCAATCGACACAGAATCAACACTGCGGGTATCAGCCATAATACCAGCCATGATAACCTCTCTACTGTCATGCAAAGGCAGAATGAAATTGCTGACCTCCTTGTACTACAGCACAAACAAGCCACACTCCCTGTTAGGGGAGATACCTATGTTTGACGGTGATCCTCTAAACTTTAGGCCATTCATGCGTGCATTTGAGCATGGTATAGAAGATAAGACAAGCAGTCACCAGGATAGGCTCTATTACCTGGAACAATACACCTCTGGTCAGCCCAAGGATCTGGTCCGTAGTTGTCTGCATATGGAAGCCAGAAGAGGCTCATGCAGTAGCTAAGAGGTTGTTAAAGGAACACTTTGGCAATGAAATCAAAGTCACCACTGCTTACATGGAAAAGGCTTGGAACTGGACAAACATCAAACCCGATGATGGAAAGGGACTGGGTGGTTATGCACTCTATCTAAGAGGTTGCTGTAACGCTATGCAAGACCTACAGAACATGGAAGAGCTTAATCTTCCCTCCAACATAAAGCTGATCATGTCAAAACTTCCCTACAAACTAAGGGAAAAATGGAGGTCTATGGCATGTGATATTTTAGAGAGAAGTCACCTGAGGGCCCAGTTCAGTGACCTGGTAACGTTCATGGAAAAACAGGCCAAAATACTTGCAGGATCCGTTGTATGGAGATATTCAAGATCCCCTGTACAACAAAAAGGTTTTAAAACCCAAAACAGAAGCTGACTTTAAACAGCAGTTCAAGTCCAAGAGTAGGAAGCAGCTTTGCCACTACAGTAGCTGTAGTGGCAGATTGTGACTCTGAAAAACCTTTAAAAGAACAAACATTCAAAGTAAAGAGACCAGGCACCTACCCTTCTGATGCTCCCAGTATCTCATGTATATTTTTGTGCTGGTGCGCATTTATTGGTCGACTGCCAACAGGTGAAGGCACAGCCACATGAATTCAAGGTTGAGTTTCTGAGATCAAAAGGCCTTTGTTTTGGCTGTTTGATGAGAGGGACACTTAAGCAGAGAATGTAAAAGAAGGATGACCTGTCAGAGCTGTCCCAAAGAAAGCACCCCACTATCCTGCACATTGAAGGAAGAGAGATATTTAGATCTCAAAAGGCAGATATGAGTGGTGTAGCAGTAAAGCGGGAGGAGACTGTCAGCAGTGCTCTTGTTTCACTGGAAGCTGGTGAAGATACGGGGCCGGTACAGATTGTGCACTTGCAATTGTGCCAGTTCAAGTAAAGGTGGCAAATGGAAGCAAGTCTGTGTTAACTCTATGCGTTTCCGATTCTGGTAGCTCAGCAACATTTTGTGCGGAGAGACTCATGAGGCAGTTGCAAGCTAAAGGCAGTGTGACTGAAATTCTGCTACGCACAATGGGGCAGAGAGTCCTACCAAGAGCTTTGAGATATCTGGATTAGAGATTGGCAATGTGGAAGGCGACACATTTCTTGCATTACCAAAGGTCTACACCCAACATAAAGATCCCAGTGACAAGAGAGAACATTCCCACTCAGAAAGAGCTCAAAGGTGGCCATACCTGAAAGAGGTTCAGTTGAAGGAGATTGATGCTGACGTCGAACTTCTGATTAGCGTAATGCTCCAAAGGCAATGGAACCCTGGCAATCATAAATAGCCAAGGCAACGGACCGTGTGCAGTGAAAACCCTCTTTGGATGGGTGATGAATGGTCCCTCTCAACAGTTGTACCATGGCAGAAGAATTCCGGCGTCCCTACGGTGATGGCCACAATCGTATCTCAATGGCCGACCTGGGGGTTCTTCTTGTAAATCAGTACAACCATGACTTCCCTGAGAGAGAGAGTATGAAGAGAAAAGTGAGATGTCAGCTGAGGATCGTAGGTTTATGGAGATAGTATCAAGCTCCATAACCCTCAAAGACCATCACTACTACTTACCGTTGCCCTTTCGCAACAAAGATGTAGTCCTGCCAAACAACCGTGACATGGCAAAGCAGCGGGCTCTCAAATATTATCAGGAAGTTCAAGAAGGACAAAGGTTACGCTGCAGAGTACAAAGGCTTCATGGAAGAGATGATAACAAAGGTTACGCGAGAAGGTACCACAAGAACAGCTCCTCAGAGAGAAAGGCAAGGTATGGTACATACCACACCATGGCGTTCACCATAAGCGCAAAGGAACGACTACGAGTGGTGTTTGACTGTTCATCATCCTATAAAGGTACATCTCTTAACAGTGAACTCCTTCAAAGGCCCTGACCTGGCAAACACGCTTATAGGAGTCTTGCTAAGATTTCGGCAAGAGCAACATTGCCAAGATGGCAGACATCGAAGGAATGTTCCATCAAGTACGTGTCCATGAAGATGACTTAGACTTCCTGCGATTCCTATGGTGGCCGGATGGTGATACTAACAAAAGATTGGAGGAGTACAGAATGACAGTACATCTTTTCGGGTGCTATATCCCTCTCCAAGTTGTGCAAACTTTGCACTGCGAAAGACTGCAGAAGACAACTGTGAGGGGTACGATGAAGAGGTGATTCAAACAGTCAAGTCCAACTTCTATGTTGATGACTGCCTCAAGTCAGTGGCCACAGAAGAACAAGCCACAGCTCTGCACAAGAAACCTCAGGGATGTGTGCTCTCAAGGTGGGTTCAAATTGACCAAGTGGGTCAGCAACAGCCCACTGTACTAGCTTCTATCCCTGATGAACACAAAGCCAAGCAGATAAAAGAACTGGACCTGGACAGAGAAAAGCTGCCTGTTGAAAGAGCACTTGGAATCGATGGAACATTGAAAGGGATGTGTTTAACTTCCAGGTCACTGTCAAGAACAGACCCCCTCAAGAAGAGGTATTCTCTCAACTGTCAGCTCTATTTATGATCCATTAGGTTTCCTCGCCCCATTCGTATTAAAGGCAAAGCAAATTCTTCGGAGTGCTCTGCAAGCTAAAGTGTGGATGGGACGAAGTCATCCCCTGAAGAACACTCTATTTCATGGAAGAGATGGCTCAGAGCTGGACCAGCTCTCCAGATTCCAGATCAACAGGTGTATGATGCCGGAGAACTTTGGTCAAATCAAGACCGCACTTAGCTGCATCACTTCGGTGATGCAAGTGAACAAGGTTATGGCACGGCAAGCTACCTTAGGTTCACAAACGTTATGGAAAAGGTCCACATCGCATTCATACTGGGAAATCAAGGGGTGACTCCACTCAAGCAGATGACGATCCCCAGACTGGAACTTGCTGCAGCAACATTGGCAGTGCGAGTGGACAGGATGTTAAGGTTGGAGCTCCAGATTGAACTTGAGGAGTCAACTTTCTGGACAGACAGCCAGTCGGTGCTAAAATACATCCACGATACCAAGAGATTCCATACTTTGTGGCTAATAAGGGTTGCTATGATCCGTGACCTATCGAAAGCAAAACAGTGGAGGTATTTGAACTCCAAACACAACCCAGCCGATGATGCCTCAAGAGGATTACATGTTGAAACTTTCCTGAACTCAAAGAGATGGCGCAAAAGGACCAGAATTCCTGGAGAAAACAGAAACACAATGGCCGAAAGTCCCCGAGGAGCTTGGCTCCATCCCTCCAGATGATCCAGAGGTGAGAAAAGACGTCATCGTAAACAGTACATGTGTGGAAGAAAAGAGTCCCGACCAGCAAACTGATTGAGTACTATTCAACATGGAACAGCTTGAAGAAAGCAGTTGCCTGGATGCTGAAACTGAAGAGACTTCTACTACAGTTAAGCCAGAAAAGGAAAGTTCTCACCCAAACTGATCCAGGATCAGATCAGAGTCTGACAAACTCACTGAAGGAACAAATTGACAAGTTCAAACTGACGTTTGGAAAAGAAAGTCTGTCTGTAGATGACCTAGATGAAGCAGAAAAAGGTCATCATTCGATTTGAGCAACGACAGCACTTTAAACAAGAAATTGCACTAGTTGTAAAAGGAAAACAATGTGCCAGAGAAGCGGCTCAATCTGTAAGCTTGATCCAATAGTTGACAATGGCATTCTGAGAGTAGGAGGAAGGTTAAGCAAAGCTGCTATGCCTCACGGAACTAAAGAATCCTATGATCCTGCCCAAAGACTCCTACATCTCCAACTGATCTTACTCCACATCCATGAGCAGGTTGGCCACTCTGGGAGAGGTCACATGCTTTCTAGACTTCGCCAGCGATATTGGATACCCTGTGCCAACTCCCTTAGCAAGGAAGATCCTTAAGAGCTGTGTCTTCTGCAGAAGCGGATGCAAGCTAGAGCTGGGGAACAGAAGATGGCTGACCTTCCACAAGATCGGGTAGCACCTGATTTGCCGCCTTTCACCCATGTGGGCATAGATTACTTTGGCCCCATAGAGGTGAACGGGCCGCGTTCATGTGAAGCGGTATGGTGTGAATCTTTACTTGCCTTGTGAGTCGAGCTGTCCATCTAGAAGTTGCTAGTTATCTGGATACTGATTCCTGCATCAATGCCCTGCGCAGGTTCATCTGTCGAAGCCCAGTAACAAGTATCAGAACAGACAATGGCACCAACTTTGTTGGAACACAGAGAGCTAGGAGAAGCTCTTGAAAGAGCTGGATCACAACAAGATTCAAAATAAATTACTGAAGGAAGGAGTACATGGTCATTCAACCCTCCTCTGGAGCCCACCATGGGGGTATGGGAGAGGTTGATCCGACTGGTGAAAAAGATCCTCTATTCCAGTCCTTAAAGAGCAAGTACTGGATGATGAGGCTTTGCAGACAGCCTTGTGTGAAGTTGAGGCGATTATGAACGACAGACCAATCACTACTGTAACAAATGACCCTAACGATCTAGAACCCCTGACTCCAAACCATCTGCTTCATCTGAAAGCAAAGCCAGTCCTGCCACCAGGACTATTCCAGAGAAGTGACCTATACTCACGAAGGAGATGGAAGCAAGTACAATATATCACTGACCTCTTCTGGAAGAGATGGATCAGGGGGAGTATCTTCCACTTATGCAGGAGAGCGGAACAAGTGGAACAAAACTAAGAGAAACTTCAGTCCTGGACCTTGTGGTCATCGTCGATGACACCGCCCAAGGAACTCTTGGCTAATGGGGCGTGTGGTGAAGGCTTTGCCAGGGGCCCAAAAGGTCTTGTCCGGAGCGTCATGGTTAAGACTAAGACCAATATCCTACAGAGACCTATCAATAAACTCTGTCTGCTCCTTGAGGCGACGAAGTGAGACACACACACACACACACAGCTCCATCTTTGAATCACGTGCACCTCTGATTCGTTGATGTCGTACTCTTACATTCTTTGATGTCATACATTTTGTGGACGTCAAACTCTTGACATTTTTTGGAAGTTGAACACCTTTACACTTCAACTCAGACTGAGATCTATGGACTATTTTCCTATATGGCACCTTGTATATTTGTATATAGCTATGAACTGTAATGGTGCTCTGGTATAGAATGTTTTTGTATTGGCTCTACGTTTGAATATTAAGTAATTGTTGTGCATTCAGTGCAGTCAACAATTAGGGGCGTATGTTAGAGCCGATTTGGGCATATTTTTGTATAAAAGACTGAACATACTGAGCTCCATGTACATTTGTGTAAATATATTAAATATTAATGTATATGATGAAATATTAGGTACGTACCTTTATGATTTATTTACCGGATTGAGATATATTCATTTTGTTATTAGTGTAACTCAGTTTTTGGCCCCCTCTTGCCCATTCATTGTACTGTGTTAATTGTGTTAGTATAAAGGCAGGAAGTTGGGCCTTCGGGGAAGGAGTCCTTGCTAGATGCGGGAGCGGTATAGTTTTTGACCATATAGACATACAGAAATACAGACAGACAGGTCATATTATATTATGTATTTGCATTTCGAAGTAATCTCTGCTTTAAGTTGATTGGAGAATACCTTTTGTTAGATAAGAAGAATAAACATTTTTTGTTGCACTATATCCCTGGATCTCATTGAATGTTTGGCCGTTTGGAACGTTGAGTGTGGACTGTATGCGTCCGAAACAACCCCGCTTCAGGCTAGGGCAGTGGCTATGGTAAAGAGGAAAGGAAGCCACTAC